>NC_133617.1:579921092-580108592 GCF_048593235.1 Sminthopsis crassicaudata | reverse complement strand
AATACCCAGCCAGCATCCACTTGGGAGATCCAGACCCAGTCTGGACTAAACTCTTGTCTGACAAACTGTGTCTGTGAGTCTCTTGCCAAGTCCTTTATCCTCCACCCTTCCTCTTTCTTCTTAAAGACAGTGTCCTCACAAGAATTGTGTAGCTGTAGACTTGGAACAACAGATTGGGTGGACCTGGGGACAACAAGAGTTTGCTTCCTTAGTGACTGAAAGAGCTTTGAGCAGAAGCCAGAGGCCAAAGGTGGAACCAGGAAGTGGAGACCAGAATAAGAACCTATTAAGAGTATGATTTATGAGTTAATCTGTGTCAAGCTACTTTAAGGAACAAGATTGTGTGCTTGTACTCTACTTATCTCCACAGAGTTCTCATCCTGAGTTTGCCTTAGACTGTGGTGAAATAATTTCCTACTTTACATGGCTGGCTAAAGTTGCTGTGTTAAGGAGATTGTTGGTGATAAATGTGGAAATATATATAAAGGAATAATACATGTTTAACATATATCAATTCTTGCTGTCTAGAGGAATGGAGGAGGGAAAGGGAGGAAAAAATTGGGAATACTAAGTTTTGCAAGAAAAATGCTATTATTAAAAAAAAAAATGTAAAGAGAACACTGAGTAAGAAGAAGGAAAAATATCCCCTATTCCTTTAGGTGATTCTGGCAGATGGTAAGAATTAAGGAATTTTCAGGATAGAATAAGCAAATAAGCAAAGATCAGTCTGAAGAAAAATTACACAGTAAAAGTTTGTTTGCTGTGGAAAGTGCTTTGTAAATTATATAATGTTCTTTGAATATAGGCTATCACCATTATTTTTCAAAATATTTTCATTTATTTATTTATTTCATTTTTTATTTATAGAATAAAACAAATATTTCCATAACATGGTATAATTAAAAAGATGATTGTACATAAAACTGCAAATCTATTATATATAACCTGCTATTCTTTTTAAATATAAAGTATATAGGTTTCCTTATCTTTTCTTTTCTCTCCTCAATCTTAACATGGCTACCAATAGACACAAATAGGTGTATGTATGTATACATAAATAAATATATATATATGTATGTGTGTGTATGTGTAAAATAATTCTATATATGCTTCTATTTATCAGTTCTTTCTATGGATGTAGATAGTGTCTTTCTTCATTTGTGCTTTGTAGTTAATTTGAATCTTTAGGGACTCACATTTCTGTGCTGGTTCCATAAGTTATAATGGTACAATGAAAAGAGTGCTCCATTTGCAGAATATATGAGTTAAAATTCTTGTTGTGTGATTTACAAATTGCATGATCTTTAGCAATTCAAGAGACTTTCTGTTTCATGTCTGATTAAACCTGTGATCTAGCACCTCGGAACTCAAACTCTGTACTGACATAGTCCAATCCCAAAATTATGCTATTTGTTTTGTTGACTCTCGGAAATCTCAAAATTAGTTCAAATGTAACTTTTTCTAGGTCTCCATAGATGTGGGTAACATGTATTCTTTTTCCTCCCACTTTCCACATAGGCACTCAGGTTAAAATGCATTTATTTGGTAGAGTATTACCTTCATTTTATCCCACAGAAAATATAGAAAACACCTGATTGTTTTCTTTCTTCTAAGAGTCCCATCCTTTCCCTAAGGTCATAAAGTCCTTCAAACTCCTAGCACCTCCCTATGATTTGTACTACCCTCAGAGGAAAACAAATGAGCTTGTTAGCTAGAAAACCCCACAATAGATATCCTGGGGAATTCTTTTACTCCACTGAATATGGCATCCAGCTTTATAGTTTATTTTGAGGACTTGGACTCCCTGCCTATCCCTCCCCCACCAAGAGAGAAACTCTTTTGAGGTGTCTAGACAAATTCCAGAGTTCCACTTGGATCCCAGAGAACCAATTCAGGAACTTAATTTTGTGCATAGGCATAGATGCTGGGCAGGATATGTTAGTACACCCTGCAGTTGTATTACTACTGGCTTTTTCCTTGTGGGAAAGATGGAAAAACTTGGAATGTTGCTCCAGGATGTTTTTGGCTCCAAACTTTTTTGACAGTTTATGTTACACTCCTGGAGGTATAGACTCCTTTAGGAAGGAAAATATACCTGGGGCTTCTAAATAGACAAACCCTTCCCTACCATATCTTCACTGTTCACAGTGTAATAACAGGGCAAAATTTTGAACTCCACCCTTATTACTCAATTCTTAGGGTCACTGAATTATCTTTTTCTATATTCAAAAGGCTTGAACCATCCAGGAACTTGCTAGAAATCTGGACTCTAGAACTGTATTGCCATTTAACTTTCCCTTTCCTTTTTAGAAAGTTAGATTCTAGAACTCTTGAAATTAGGGTTGCTAGAAAAGCAACTCAGAGGTGGGATGCTGGTACCCAATTGCCCACAAACTCCCCATTTCTCTGTGAATCTGGGCTTCAGGAATTTTTATCACCTGGCCATTTGGTGCCTTTGTCTATAACTATTATCTCAGCCTGAGAGATTAGACCATTGTATCTCTGTGGCTAAGGTCAGGACATTGAGATCTGAGTTTTTCTTTTCCACTTATTAGTGAGAACCCCTGTAATTCTCAGGCACCTTTGCCCCAAGGCAGCCATTAATGTTGGTGGTAATGGTGGGAAATTTTCAATTTCCTTTATAGGGATATACTGTGGGACTGTACCCAACTGAGGATATTGTCTTCTACATTCTTCCCTCCCACCCTTTCCTAGGGATTGTCTAGTGAGATTTTAGGATGTGAAGGAATTCTCTTCCCTTTTTTTCTCTTTCTTGGGATTATCTAGTATGGGTGGACCAGTCTTAGAGCTTCTCCTGAGCCTTTTCCCCTTCATCTCCTGTGATGACTTTAACAGGATGCTTCAACTCTTCTCTCTCTGCCTCTCTCCTTTCTCAAGGAGAGCAAGTCTGCTTAGAAATTTCTATTTCAATTATTTCCAAATAGGGAATATTCAAACTAAAGAGCCACAGAATAACCTTATCTGACATACGACCAACAAATTGGAGAATGGGAAAATAAGTTTCTTTCCCCTCTCCCTGCAGTAGCCAATCACAGGGTTTGGTTCCATAATCCAATTTCCCTCTCTCCTGCCTCAGATCCTTTTAGTATTGATAGCAATGTGATTTGCCTAGGGTCATTGAGGCTTGATTTCTATTTATCAAATTTTTCATAACCCTACTCTTCTCCATCCCTCAAGTGATGTGTCTCTTCCACATACTCTTTGATCCAATGAAGCTGGCTTCCTTGCTGTTCCATAGACAAGATATGGCATTTTCTCTGGTTGTCCTTCATGTCTCGAATATTTTCTCTCCTCATTTTCACCTGGTTTCTCTGGTTTCCTTTAAGATCTAGCTAAAACTCCACCTTCTATAGTAAGCCTTTTCCAATGTCCTTTAATTTTAGTATTTTCTCTCTATTGGTTATGTCCTATTTATCTTGTATATAGCTTGTTTGAGCATAATTGTTTGCATGCTATGTCCCCCATTAGAGTGTGAGCTCTTTGAGGGCAAGGATTTCTCTTTTCCTTTCTTTGTATTTTATGTGCTTTAGCATAATTCCTGGTACCCAGTTAATAAATACTTATTAATTAATTAGAGAGCTATCTCCCAAACCATTTGTTGAGTCAAATTAAACTGAATTCTCTTGAGTATTAACTCCCTGACAGGTTAAGTTTCATTCTGAATTTTAAAATGTCAGATCGTGGGCAAATCCACTCAAGTGGAACACATTTACATCATGGTAAATGAGATGGGTTAAGGTTAGTTTGCTATTTGCAAAGAACATGAATCTGTCATCTCTGAAATGAAGGCCAGTCTCTTTCTTAGATAATGGAAATGAATAAAGGGATAAATAGCTGGGAGGCTTGACAGCCGTAGAAGCATATGACAAGGCAGATTTCACATGAGTGTCTGAGATGGAGATGTTTGGGGAAGGTTGGATTTACTTGTGAATGAGGTGAGCATAGTAACAGAGGCTTCAAGAAAAGAAAGGAAGAATGTTTGGTTCAGATCCATTAAATAAAGCAAAAACTCTATGTCTGCATAGTGGGAGATAAGAATTGGGGGAGGGAAGGGAATACTACAGCATGGAGAAGTAACCACAACATACCTGTGTGGGACAGGTGGCTTTCATTCTTTGACATTGTGCCATTATTCCCTGTTTATGAGAACTGTAATTAGTAGCTATAACAGATGTCATTTAAAAAATTGATGAGTATCCTATACAAATATTTATTTAAGAATCAAAACAAAGATAATAAGATTTAAGGTAAAAGGGACTTTAGAAATTATCTACTTCAATTCTCTCATTTTATAGATAAGGAAACCAAGACCTAGATGATTTATGTCAATAAATAGTAATTTAATATAGGTTTATTATATGCCAAGCTTGTGCTAGGTGCCAATCAGTCATTCAACTAGTATTTATTAAAAATTACCAATGTGCCAGGAAATCAACTAATCCATAAATACTTATTAAGTCCCTACTTTGCACTTTGGTTTTAATTATTTCAGTTGTATCTGACTCTTTGTGATCCCATTTAGGATTTTCTTGGCAAAGATATTGAAGTGGACATTTCCTTCTCTAACTCATTTTACCATGTAGAAACTGAAGCAAACAGGGTTAAGTGGTTTGCCCAGAGTCATCCTGCTTGTGTGGAGGCCAGATTTGAACTCATGAAAATCTATCCATTGTGTTATCTAGCTTCCTCAACATTGGCTGACTTGAATGGTAGAGGAACTGCCCACAGGCATGCAGGTTTAAATCTCACTTATGGTTCAGTTATCTTCAGGACCCCATTTGGGATTTTTTTGACAGAGGAGTGGTTTTGCCAGCTTGGTTTACAGATGAGGAAACTGAGGCAAATAAAGTGACTTGCGCAGGGTCACACAGTCAGTGTCTGAGGGAACATTTGAACTCAGGAAGTCCTTCTGACCCTAGATCCACTGCTCTATCCACTGTATCATCTAGCCTCTCTGCTATCTTGGGTACTAGGATAAAGATGCAACAGTTCTTGCCCCTGAAGATCTTAAATTATTTCAGGGGCCATAAGTAATAAGAGTTTACTGGAATTAGCTTTAGCTTATTCAGGAGAGCTGATTGTTAAATTTTCATTGTGATCATTTGCATCTGGGAAATTGGCAATTGGCAAATGCTACCTCTCAAGGCTTAATTTATTGTTTTGTCGATAGAATAGACTTTAGAAAGTGATGGAGAAAATCTTAATAAATCAAATTGAAAATGAAGAGAACATTGTACACAGCAACAGAATTATGTGATGATCAAATCTGATGTATGTGGCTTTTTTTCAACAATGAGGTGATTCAGACTAATTTCAATAGACTTGTGATAGAAAGAGCCATCTGCATCCAGAAAGAGGACTACAGGGACTGATAGTATTTTCATCTTTTTGTTGTTGTTTGCTTGCTTTTTAATTTCTTTCTCATTTTCTTTCCTTTTTGATCTGATTTTTCTTGCACAGCATGATAAATGTGGAAATATGTATAGAAAAATTGCATATGTTTAACATATATTGGATTGCTTGTCTAAGGAAGCTGGTGGGGAAAAGGGAGGGAGAAAAAATTTGGAACACAAGATTTTGCAAGGATGAATGTTGAAAACTATCTATGCATATATTTTGAAAATAAAAAAACTAAAAAAAATTCAGATTGAATTTTAATATGTAACATGAATTCCCCCCAATCCTCTAGGCCTAAGGGGAAAATTGGTTGTCAAATATTTTCCAGCATACCTCTGTGTGGACATATATTTATATATATAATCATCCAGGAAGTAAAAAGCAAAGTTGGGGTTCAAACTAGACATTCACCAGACCCAGAGCTCTTTTGATTATATTATTCCTATGCATGGCAAACTCTATTCTCCTCTTAAAGTCAGGAAGGGATAGTCCACAATTATGTGCATATGTCAGTCACAGAGGCCTCTGGGGGCATTGTGATCACCAATTTTTTTCTCCTGAAGATCCTGTAGCTTCTGTTGCAGTGATTTCTAGAGCAGTTTAATAGTAAAGAGGAGAACTTGGGTCTGCCCTTACTAGCCATGTGACCCTGGGCAAGTATTTCTGCTTTTCTTTATCTCAGTTTACTCAGATGTAAAACAAACGGATGTATATTTGGTGACCTTAAAAGTTCTTTCCAAACTTAAATCTACATAAGCCCTATTTTCCAGTATAAATCTTCTGATGTCTCATCGTGGCATGTGGGGAACCTTAGTTCTTATAGACTCTTGCAGCCAAGTAGAGAGGAAAAGAACACACTTTTGCTGTTGTTACTATTGTTGGCCAAGTGCTAAGTTCTTTACAAATATTTTGTCATTTTAGATAATGAATTTGATCATTGATGTAGAAAATTTCAGACAATACCCAGACCAACCATTTTCTAGATGAGGAAACTGAGGGCCAAGAAAGTAGATTTTGAACCCAGGACCTTTGACATTATGGTGCCTTTTCATGGTGCTTCCCAAATCCTACTAGGCTGGTGAAGCTGTGAGCATTCCTTGAGTTATCAGCAGGGGGGTGCTGGAGCCAGCAGGAAAGCCAGTTAATAAATTTTCATTGTGACCATTTGTACCTAGGAAATGAACAAATGAAGTAAATCAGAACTTGATTTATTGTTTTGTTGACTTAAGAAAGTAAAGGAAAAAATGTTTTTGATGCAGATTAAATTTTAAAGTGGATCATATTTTCAGAGAGCTGGTCGTTTAATATTTACTAGCATATCCTGGCAATATGTATCTTTCCTAAGCAGCAGCAAAGGCCTTTGGAGGCTCAATTCAATGTTAGACACAGACCTCTCTCAAAAGTCATTTAATGAGGCACAGAGGGAGTGTGTTCTGCTTTGGTGGAGAGATGGCCACTGCATAGAAGAAATGGGAGAGGAATTTGGAATACTGAAGTATTGAAAATATAAAAAATGAATGTGAAAATTCACTTAGGGGATTTGGTACATAATCCAGATTTTGGGGAAAAACAGAACTCTGCGAATTCTTTCCATCTAACAAGTAATTACACATTTCCCAACGGAACTGAAGTGCCCTAAATAGGCCTTTCTATACTTTCTTTCACACACACAGGGTCCCTAATGTCCACAAAAACCTTCCCTTTGGCTGTGCTTGTGTTCAGACACAAATCCACAAAAGCCTGGAAATTCACAGTTCATGCTGACATTGCTTCTAACTCCGCCCTTTGACATTTGTTTTCTAGGGAGTGTGAATTAAGAGTAGTGTTAACTTTAACTTTCAAATGTCCTGCCTTTTGCCGGCCACAGTGCTATTGAAACATACATATATAGCGTGTCCTGAATATTTATGCAGGCATGTGTGGTTAAGGCAATCATTTTTCTCTTTAGGGAGGGGGATGCCAAACACCGGCCCTAGTATTTTCAAATAGTTAAAATAAAGCTTTTGCAAATGCAAATGTGCCTGGGGCTCTAGACTGAAAGTCACTTATAATTAATGATCCCTTGTGTACTGCTCATTAAGGGGGTCAACTCAATAAAAAACACTTTGCTTCCCCCTTCTCGGTGATATATGTTCTTATCAGAAACAAGGCTGTTATTGTATTGGTTCCACACTCATGTAGCAAAAAGAGAGATGCTATCAAAGAAACTGATGGGGGTGGCTGAGAGGGGGTGGGGAAAAGATGATTTTTAAACAATTGAGGATTTATTGGAACACTTAAAGGAGAAAAAAAATAGCTCCCACTTTATCTCCACCTCTGTTCAGTATTGATGCAGTAAGAGAATCCTTTGAACACTACTGGGTTAGCATCATAGGGATTAATGTCTGGATCCTCACTAGAAGATCATGAGAGATATGTTTTATCCACATTAGATGACACTGAGTGCCATCATGGACTATACCAATCCTTTATTTAGTATTTAGATATAAGTTATTTTCCATGGAAGAGAAATAGAACAGATTTTTTTCAGTGTCTACTCTGGGGCTATCATCTTTCTCTATGAATTCAGGTCTCCCATAAGAATTAATTAGCAAGAAGTCACAAAGTCACCAAACAGGAACTAAAGGAGGAAAAAAGAAAGAGAAAAAAACAACAAAGGAAAGAAAGAAAGAAAGAAAGAAAGAAAGAAAGAAAGAAAGAAAGAAAGAAAGAAAGAAAGAAAGAAAGAAAGAAAAATAAAGAGTCTGTGGAGAGTTGAATAGGGAGGGGGAGAGGAGGAGTCAGGTAAAGGAGTCAGGTATCATCAAAATAGTTTTGAAAAGCTAAATAATTTTCTGTGTTTTGAGAAGGGAGACAAATTTTAGAGAACACAATAATCCAAGAACAGAAATAATTGAGTTTCATTGCTAATTTTGATAGAGTAAATGGATAATAGAATATAGAGGTATAGACTGCAGTGCTGTCAAATTCAAATAGAAACTGGGAGCTTTAAACCATATAAGAGTATTCCTAGGGGCTCCATGTTGACTTAGCACAGTAGAGAGAGTGCCTGATCTTGAGTCAGGAAGACTCATCTTCCTGACTTCAAATCTAGCCTCAGAAACTTACTAGTTATGTGATCTTGAGCAAGTCACTTGACCATATTTGCCTCAGTTTCCTCATTTGTAAAATGAGCTGCAGAAGAAAATGGCAAAACACTCCATTATCTCTGCCAAAAAGACCCCAAAGTCAGAAACAACTGAAATGTTCTATTTTATTTTTATGTTGAGAGATATTTCCCAATTTTATTTTAATCAGATTCAGTGGCTTTAGATAACTCCTGGATCAGATGCTTGTTAGGACCTTAGAAATCATTTAGCTCAAAACCCCTCATTTTGCTAGAGAGTAAAATGAGACTCTAAGAGATGACATAGGTAGTACAGTGGAAATAATTTTAGATGGGGGGGTCAGAAAAAAACCAGAAAGACCTGAGACCCTTAACAAGTCACTTAATTAAACTTTCTCAGGTCCAGTTTCCTTGTCTGTAAAATGAGGATAATAATTCTACCTGATAGGATTGTTCTGAGGATGAGAAAATGAGACAGAATACATAAAATTGCTTTATAAATTTTAAAATGCCATATAAATGCTAGCTAGCTATTATTGTTGTTCATCCTTCTTTCTGAAGATTCCACAGGTCTGAAGTTAACACAGGAACAATTTGAATTCATAACAGTTTCATTGTTCTTTATGAGCAATGAAATCAGAACTCTGGCTAGTTCTCCAAACAGGTCAAAAAACTATTTTCTCCCTGTTCTATGGGGGAAATGTGGTTCTGGGCTTCTAATAGGTTTTTTCACAGATGTGTATATTATATATGTATATAGATACATTGTGTAGGGTTTGTATAGAGTGTGTACATGTCATATTGATAGAAGGGGTAAGCTGGATAGGAATTGTTTCATTTTAATCTTTGTAAATTTGGCACCTAATACAATGTTGCTTGTTGATCAATGGCTATGATTGATAGAATCTGAATATAAGGTAATTTGGACAGTTTTCAAAAGTCATTAGGTTTCTTCTCTCTCCTTTCATATAGCCCATGAAATCTGAATTCAGGATGCCATTCACATTTATCCATGGCTTCTCTTCCCACGCACAAATCTGCCAAGAAGATTGCCTGTCTGGTATACTTACAATTGCATCGGAAAAACAGATAGAGTCTTCTGAAACTCAGCAACAAAAGAAGTCTTATTATATTTTTTATTTGGTTCTGCTGCCTGCTTTTCTTTAGGTCTCTTGTTCATTTTTTAAAGCTCTGGTTGTGGGACCAGTGGCTCTGTGCCACTGTCCAGCCTGTGGTAGAGTCCTTCAAGTCCTGCTGGTGTTGGCTGTAAGGGCTGAATGATTGCTTGTATAATTAAATGGCTCCTGACCTAGAACTTTATTATTTGGCTCAGTGGGTGGATGAGGCAGGTTATGATAGGCTCCCCAGGGAGGCCCAGGCATCTGATCACTTCCAGGCATTACTCCTTCATAGAGATTTTAGACTGTCCGGGTGTTTCAAAAGCATAAATGCCTGTGTTTAGGAAGTGAGCTTTGTTCCTGGGCTATAGGCCATTATTCACCGTCTGGCCTCAGAGCTTTCGAGATGATTCCCCGGAGGAGGGTTTTGAGCTCTGAATGCAGACATCCTCCCCTCATTGTGTGGAAATTTGGCAGGGCAGCAAGCTGACACAGGTCCTGACATGGTCCGAGAAGCCATTGTGTTGGGAGAGGCCCAGAGAAATTGTCATTTACCAGTGCAGAGCAGCAGGAGCTCTATTGCTTTCTGCTGGGGCTTGGAGCTTCCCTACACACTCCTCTCTCCTCCCCTTATCCATGACATTTCTGGGGGCATTCCTCTTAAGAACAAAATAACGAGCCCTCAAATAAAGGAGCTGTCCAGCTAGGACTGTCACAAAGGGCTGAGTGACAAGACTGCCTGTCCCTGGGGCAGCTGGAGTTAGGTTCTTTCTTTTTTAGGCAAAGAGTCCATTGTGGTGGGTATTGGTCAAGTTAGGTGATTCATTAAATCTCTTTTCACCAGGTTAATTAATTTATTGTGATTGTATGAGGGGAGAGGAAGGTGGAGAAGAGGCCCTTTCACTGAAAGTGGAGGAGTCAGAAAAGAAGAAACTCAGATGAAAGTAGTTTTCAATATCCTTAGATTCTTACATTTGTGTGTGTGTGTGTGTGTGTGTGTGTGTGTGTGTGACCCAACAGATTTGCATTCCCACTTGGTCAACTGGATCAGAAATAAAACTTGAATTCTCCAACTTCTAATTGTCCTTTCAGAATTAAGATTCAGAATAGTTAAAACTATCAAGAAAGAATACTGGAAATCACCTTTAGCAGCTTGAAAAGACAGAGCTTTTAATTTCATTTATTTATTTTTAAAGATTGAGTCTCCCTTTCTCACCAGCTTGGAAGTATAGTGGTTACTCACTGGATAGACATGATTACTACTGCTGATAGACATGGAAGCTAACATCCATTTTATTTTGCTTCTCCTTAGGCAGCCTGATGCCTTAGTCCTCCAGCAACTCTTAACTCAAGGGAATCACCAGTTTCAGTCTCCAGAGTAGCAGGGATCATGTCCTTGCATATCATGCTCTCCTTCCTCCAGTAGATCCAAATGACCCAAATGACCCAAATTTTTCATCTTCCCTAGTTTATCCCAGGGCTTTGCCCATATTAGGTACTTGCTAGATATTTGTTGAATTATATTGTATTGCATCATTAAATCTAAGCTCTTCCTTTGTAGTGAAACTTTGAAGAAGATAAATCCAAATCAGGTTGCCATCTTTTTTTCTTTCTTTTTTTTCTTTTTTCTTTTTTTTTTTTTTTTTTTTTTTTTTTTTTTTTTTTTAACCTTGTTAGTACTGGGAAGCAGCTGAATCTGTAATTAGGAAGCTCTGAATTCAAATTCCACCTCAGAAATTTACTAGCTGTGCGACCTTAGTCAAGTCACTTAAATTCTATGTGCCTTAATCCTATTAAGAAGAAAATGACAAACCATTCCAAAATTCTTGCCAAGAAATCCTTGGGGTCAGGAACAGTTGGACAGGATAGAACAACATTACCAGACAGGAGGGATAGAGGTTTAGAAAAACTATCTCATTTGAACCTCACAACAACCTCTGGAGATAAATGCTATTATTATTTCCATTTAACAGATAAGAAACTGAGGGAGATAAAGATTAAATGATTTGCCAAGGCTCACCAAGGTAAGCAAGTGTCCCAGGCTGGATTTGAATTCAAGTTGTCCTGACTATAGGTCTTATGATCTATCCACTACCATCTAGTTGCCTACCAGATAATCAGTACTATAAAAAGTGTCCAGCATACAAAGTTTTGTTTGGGTGATGTCCCACTTTCTTTTTTATGACTTTCTCACATGTGCTGGTGCCTTTCCTTCCTGGCTGCCCAGTGTCCTTATGTTGCTACTAATGAATAACCAGGTATACTCTGTATACTTGTCTTTCTACTTTTTTCTTAAAGCTTCTCTGTAGGAACAAATTTAGGTAGTATAAAGTAGTATCATTTAAAGAGTAATGGAAACAAATGCTCTTTTCCAGTAGGTAAATGGTCAAAGATTATAAACTGCTTTCAAAAGAGTAACATTAAGTATTACCAATCATAGGAAAGATTGGTCCAAATCTTGGAACACTAATCTTGGGAGGAATGTAAATTAAAATAACTTGAGATTTCATATCTAGCAAACTGGAAGATCATAAAGCAGTTGGCATTTGGAAGCTTCTCATCTCCAGGTGTCTCTCTCTCCCCCTACCACACACATAAGAATGATTATACAAACAACAGCACTTCACTATAGTTCTTTAGATTTCTACTGTACTTTCTCTCCATTATTTCCTTCAGGCCTCACAATAATCCTCTGAGGTAGATTATTACAGGAATTTTTTTTTATTAATAGTTTTTATTTACCACATATTTGCATGGGTAATTTTACAACACTGACAGTTGCCAAACCTTTTGTTCCAATCTCTCTCCTCCCTCCCTCCCCCTCAGATGGCAGGTTGACCAATACATGTTAAATATGTTAGAGTATAAATTAAATACCATATATGTATACATGACCAAACAGTTGTTTTGCTGAACAAAAGGAATCGGACTTTGAAATAGTGTACATTTAGCCTGTGAAGGAATATTACAGGAATTATAAACCTCATTTTTACAGATGAAGAAATAGGGACCTAGAGAGGTAAAGTAAATTGCCCATGGTTGCACATCTATTAAGTATATGAAGTAGGATTTGACTGTATGTCTTTCCGGCTGCAAGTTCACTACTCTGCCCATTGTACCATATTGCCCCCTATAGACATTGAGGGTAGCTAGCTAGATCGAGTGCTGGGACTTTCTGATATCATCCTGCAGATCATTTCTTATAGAACAATAATATTCTATAATATTCACGTATCATAACTTATTCAGCCATTCTCCAACTGATGAGCATATCTCAGAAAAATATTCTTCTATAGTTACAAATGACTTTTCCTATTGATTTTTTTGAGTTAAATTATAGCTATATATATATATATATATATATATATATATTTACATTACAGATAGATGTTTCCCAATGTTCTGACTGTTAGACTCTTATCTTTTTATTATTCCTGTTCTTGTAGCAGAAGACAATGAGTTAATATTCAGACTTTCTCAGGACATGAATGTGAAACAAAGGACAATGGACCTAATAAAAGATCTGACTGCACTTAATTCCTATTTAAATCACACCATTTTCATTACACCCCAACCACCCATATCACTATCTTTATTTCTCTTACAAAAAGGTTTAAAAATTAGTTCAGCACTTTTTGAGCCATTAATTTGATCCATATTATTAAATAGCCTGCTTTCTTTGTCTGATCATAAATTAAGCCAGTTGTATGCTCTTAGGTCATTTTTGGAAAAGATCTGTCCCAGGCAGAAATGAAATGAATAGGGTATTTTTTTGGCAACACTGCTCACTGTCTTTTTCAAACTCAGCTCTTTTATGCTGTTCCTTGGGTCCTTCCCGGCTCTGCCCCCCAAACTACTCTGGCCAGTATATTTTTCTCCTTTCTCTGTTAATCAAAACTTACTCTTGCATATCTTATCCTTTCATGACTTTTCTCCCTGCTGGATAAACTGGGCAGTAATGGATCTGATGGAGCAATACTCAATCTGAAAATTTCCCTTCCAACAAGGGTCTCTCATGCATATGTTAAAATCATATGAAATTTCTTGTTAAAGACAATATGGGATTAACTTTCTTTGATAAGTATGACTCTCCAGTGAAACAAAAAGCAGATAAATACTCAACAAAGCCAATGTCATAGAGATGTTCTTTGCAGGGTCCAAATAGAAGAGAGATAGACATTCTAGTTCTTTAAAAATAGGGGTTTTTAAACTTTTTCTACTCATGACCCTTTTTTGCCTGAGAAATTTTTATGTGACCCTGGGTATATAGGTATATAAAATAAGTATATAAATCAAACACTTACCGATAATAAATCATAATTTCATGACCCTAACATTCAGTTACAAGACTTCATGTGGGATTCTGAACCACAGTTTAGGAAGAGGGATTCTAGAACAGTGATATCAAGCTAAAATAGAAATGGGGGCCACTAAACCACACATGGCAATCCCTCTGGGTTTGCCGTAAACTTACAAAACTATATCTTCATCTGTAAAATAAGCTGGAGAAAGGAAATGATAAACCACTTGAGTATTCTTGCCAAGAAGACCCCAAATGAAATCAGTAAGAGTCAGAGAAGACTAATTAACTAAATAATAAAAAAGTGTTTTATTGTATTGGTATTTATTTTGTTAAATATTCCCTAATTATATTTTAATCTGCTTCTTACTGTACTCAAGAATGTTGTGGACTATTTCCACATCCATGTATGCTTGACACTACTTTAGATACTCCTATTTGTGAATGTCAGTGTACTGAGTGCGTCATGCCAAAAATTTTACTGGATTTACTCAATGAGATCCATGGCTACTCAAAAAAAAAATCAACTTATCAATCCACACAGGAAAGATGAAATGGATGAAAAATTCCTAATATCTAGATTAAGACATGAAATTGAAAAGTCAGTTCATTAGTACATAGCAATGGAACAGGAAATGTAGGTGGCCATTTGTATTCAGAAATGAATAGAAAAAAAAAGTCCAGTAAAGTCAAATAAGTAAATATTTATTAAATGTCTAATATGTGACAGACATTGTGCTAAGTTCTGAGAACACAAAGAAAGGCAGAAAAAAAGAAAGAAAGGAAAGGAGAAAAAGAAAGGAAAAAAAGAGAAAGGAAGTTAAATTGCATTTGAGAATTTATACAGTACTTTAACTGTTCTAAAGCTGCTCCTTGGTATGAAAATCCATCTTTTAAATATGAACAGTTTCCTAGTGATGCTGTAAACTTGTAAATATTGGTGCATTATGATTTCTAAAGAATCAAAGTTGTCTGATAGCAATTGAGTGTTGGATAGCCTCATCTAGATGTTCCATAGGCAAATTCCACAGATCTAAAATATAACTTGTTATATTTTCTCCCCAAATCACCATTTCTTTTGAAGATGCCACTAATCTTTTAGTTAGTATGTTTGCAACTTAATTCATCCTTTTTATTCTCTAATCCAATAATTTTTCCAGCCTAATTGAGAGCTATCAAAAAGTTATTATTTGTAAAATCTGATTACAATGTGTCAGAAATATACAAAAGTTATCTGATTTATATAATAACTACATTCTCTGTCCTAAAATTTTGAATTTCCTACTAATTTCTTTGCTTGTTATTTAAAAGTGTGTATCATTAAAAATAGGTTCTAATTGATACTTGTTTAAAAATCATTCACATGTGATAGTTCAGTGACAGTTGCAGGCATTTGCCATCTCAGTTTCCATCTTACCATCTTAGGCAGTGATTTTTGTGCCTTATCAGGTGATCTCACGTCATCCAGTCCATGGAATGTTAGTATGTGGCTGGGATGGCTCTGTCCATTACATGTCACATTCTACTGTCAGGAGGTGCTAGAAAGCTTGATAAGTAGTTTGACAAATGGCCCCAGGAGCACCTATTATCATTTTCAAAAATAATCACTTTGGGGGAGCTTGGAGTTATCCCTATAAACCCTTCAGTTGAATGAATGGCTGTTAAGGCTCTCTAACGATGCAGAGAGTTGTACCAGTGAGATGTGTAAAGTGCATTTTTTGAGGGGGAAGCCCAGAAGTTAAGCAGTGAGAAAGGAGATAAGTGAACTGCCATCTTTCAGTCAATGACTAGCTAACAGCTAACATTTCTTTATCTCCAGCAGGGAAGAAAATGAGCGGGCTACATGCAGAGCTACCCCCAACTCTCCAAATGACAGAAGAGTAAATGAATTTATCACAATGCGCTACATTTCTCTTTTTCATGGCTTCAGGCTTGCTATTCTTAGTGACCAGTTTCAGGAAGAGAATAGGCAAAATAATTTTACTGGGCCTAAGCAACATGCTGTGCTTTGAAATGAGAGATCACAGCCATACAATGCTTTAAGCAAGTTTGCATAATGCTTTTTTCCTCACAGCCACCGTTTGAAGTAGGTAGCATAAGTATTATTACCACCATCTTGTCTGGATTCAGTTGTGTGACATGAAAGACACTGGCACAGTACCACCCAACATGGTGTGTCCATATAAAAAGAATATGCTGTGCTCTGAGTGAAGCAGAATTGTAGTAGCTCAAAAAACAAACAAGCATGAGAAATACAAATTTAGAGACATTTCCACTCCAAATACTCATGTGGACTATTTGTATCCAACCTGTGGTAGAGCCTTGCAATTTTATATTGTTCTGATCAGTCACAGTTGGATATACTGTACTTTGCCTCCAACCTAATGATGCCATTTGGTCCTCTTCAGGAATAAAGGCAACAACCAATTATCTACATTTTACAGATGTGGAAACCGTAGCCTTCCAAAATGTAATAACTTGCCCTGAAGTTACACAGCTTGTAAATACCTATCAGAATTCAAATTCCCAAATCTTGTGTGATGTCCAATACATTATGGGAATAAACACTCAAAGTTAGTCTAATCATAATTTTTAATAACTCCAAATAATAACTATGATTATTACTGCATCTATTTTTAAGAGAAGAAATCATGGGAAGATCAATTTTATTTCTTAGGAAGGTATAAAGATTGCCTGAATAAATTCACATTTTAATTTTTATTTTTGGCAGAAGAGGGAGTTCAGATCTCTGAATTTATAGCTGTAAAAAGCTACCACGCTAAGAAACTTCACCTATCAAGTCAGATCTACAACTGCTCTGCAATTTTTATTCATAAAAATGGGGCAATGAGAAGTTGGGACTTGTTTAGGGTCACACAGTCAGTATATATCTGAGAAAGGAATTAAGCCTAGATTATTCAGACTTGTAGGCCCTCTACTCCTCTAGGAGGCTTCCAGATTCATAGTAGATACCAATGTACAGAGATATAAATGACTAGTCTTCATAGACTTTCCTTCTTCCCACCAAACAGAGTCATAGTTTGGGGCATATAGTAGCTATTCAGTCAACATTTGTTGAATCATGCTAAGGATATGTGAGACTGGGTCATCTCTAGAGAAGTCAGTTCCATAAACTCTCAAATAGATGGTGACAGGCTCTTTACCTACCTTTACACTTGAATAGGTATTTCTAGGGAAGATAAGTAGTAGATAAGCACTTGCAAATAATCAAGAAAACTCATCCTCCTGAATTCAAACCTGGCCTCAGACAGTTGCTAACTGTGTGACCCTGTCTGCCTCAGTTTCCTCATTTGTAAAATGAGCTGGAGAAGGAAATGGCAAATTACTCTGGTATTTTTTCCAAGAAACTCCTAAATTGGGGGTCACAAAGAATCAGATATTATTGAGCAACTGAACAACAAAGTATTTATATAGACTTGTAAGTTTGCAATGTATTTCAACATGATGGACTTTAATTGTATGAGTGGGCATTTTGTGTTATCTCATCTGATCCTAATAACAATCCCAGGAGGTAGTTTTATATTTCCTCCAGTTTATTATTGTATTAATTGTTTTATTTTTGTCTGTTTATACATGTATATTAACTTTTAAAATACACATTTCTTTATAAATCATGTTATGTTGGAAGAGATAAATCAGGAAAAAAAAAGGGAAAAGCCATGAAAGAAGGGAAAAAAAAACAGAGAAAAAATGAACATAGTTTGTGTTGATTTACATTCAATCTCCACCATTCTCTCAGGATGCAGATGGTGTTTTCTATCTAAAGTTTACTGGAATTGCCTTGTATCACTGAACCTCTAAGAAGAACCAAATCTTTTATAGTTATCATCACATAATCTTGCTGTTACTGTATACAATGTATTCCTGGTTCTTCTTGTTTTGCTCAGCATCAGTTTGTGTAAATTTTTCCAGGCCTTTCTAAAATAAGTTTGTTCATCATTTTTTATAGAAGAATAATATTCCATTACTTTCATATGCCACAATTTATTCAGCCATTCCCCACCTGATGGACATCTACCCATTTTCCAATTTTTTGCCATCACAGAAAGGTGCTACAAACATTTTTGCACATGTGGGTCCTTTCCCCTACTTTATGTTTTCCTTGGGATATAGACCCAATATTGACATTGCTGGGTCAAAGGGTAGGCACACTTGTATAGTTCTTTGGTCATAGTTCCAAATGATCCCTAGTTTAATGTGGGAAAATGAAGGCTGAGAAAATCAAAGAGACTTAAACTCATTTTTCAGTTGAGGAAACTGAAATACAGAGAGGTTAAGTATCATGCTGAAGATCAGAGTATGACTGAAAAGCTCTGATTCAAATAGGCTACTTTTGTCTTCAGGGAGTTTGTGGTGTGTAGGTAGGTCTCACTGTAGTAATGCAAGGCTATAGAGTTGACCCAGAGTAAGAGCAAATATGAATTACCTGAAGCTATGTAATATGTTTCCATACTTGGAAGAGTTGGGGAAAAATAAGGAAAACCTTAGGACTGGGCTGCTGTTGACCACTTACTTCTAGAATCTTTGATGTTACCCAGAACTTTCTCCAAGAAATACTCCAAGAGTATTTTGGAGACCCTAGCTTGAGTTGGGATTCTTTCCAGAAACTAAGACTAAGCAAATGATTTCCCCCTCAGAGCAGCAGAAGATACAACTAAGTCTGGAGAACCTTTGATAGTTGATAGTGGATTCAGGAGGAGAATAAGCCCAGTGTTTATACCTTATGATCAAATAATTTTTAAAATAAATAAAATCAGAAATTTGAAAATGGTTAGTTAAAAGAGCAGCAGAATTGAATTAAATTGTGTGTGAATGTTTATTTCATTCCTATTTTTAAATTTCAGGGGCTTGTGAACACTTTCCAGGATGTGTCGATACAATGACCTACTCTATACAAGTCTATGGGGGAAGTACACACCAAGGTAATAATAAATATGAAGGAGGCATTAATCCAATGTTAGAGGACATCAATAACACAATAAGAAATTTCACAATTAGGGGAAGAAGGACTATGAGATTCAAAATAGACAACTAAAGAACAAATAAGTTACAAGAGCCTGTAACTAAGTGTGAAATAATTTGAAAAGTGTGAAATAATTTCAATCTATATATTTGAAATGAACACAAACATGATTAGAATGTAGTCTTGTAGTCTACAAATATGTAGATTGAAATTATTTCACACTTTTCAATCCCTAAGAATCTTGAAATTTTTTTCCATTTCCTAGACTTGTCCAAAAAACTAGTGGCTCCGCTCTTGTCCTTTTACTGTTTTAGGCAGAAAGGTGCCAGGCCAGTTTGCACAGGCTCTGGAGAGCCACTGGTAAATTTTCATGAGCTTTTACATATTGGAAATCAGTTCTACAAATTGGAGCTTGATTTATATGGTTGATTGTTGGAGAATCTGTTAATGTTGTAGATTAAACTTAAAATTGTATCCTGTGTACATTTTTCAAACAGCCAGTTTTTAAACATATACCAGTTTTTAGAGGGCCAGCACACAGTTTGGGTTTCACTCTTCCCACATGAGTGTCCTGCCTCTGTTAATGTCTTTACTTTCAATAGTTTTTATGACCCTTCCTTTGTATATTATGTTTAGCCAACTTACTTCTATAATATATTAACCTACCCCATATATATATGTATATATATGTATATTTTATCTCATTCTTCTGTTCCTTGAATTATTTATAATTTAATTCTTTTTAAAAAATGAGACAAAAGACCTAAATATTTACAAACCTTGAAGTGCTATCTAGTTGCTAGCTAATTTTTTGAAGTTATGTGTTCTGTGATCTGAAGTCATCTAATATACTATTAATGGCAAATATTTGCATTGAAGTGATGGGCTTTTATTACATGATGAGTTTGTCACTGCACATTCTCCTAATTACAATCCAGTCTGACTTCTCCAAGCCAGATCAATTTTCTGTACCCGGTTTACTGTCTATATGTAGCACCTGCCCAAGACTGACACAAGATTGACTACTCATTCAGTTTCAAGTCAAAAGTAGATAATATTGTGATTTTTTTCAATGTCAATGGTTGGATCCATTCCTACAAATTTCATTAAGGAGCCTTTGCAATATTCTTCATCATCACTGCAATCAGTGTAGTGTTGTAGGGGAAAAGGATTATCTGGAGAAATTTACCATCTAAAGGGCATCTTATTTTTTTTTTTTAATTTTGTGCTGGACATCTTCCAAGATACTAGTAAATACCTCTAGTATACCTATATCTCCATTTTGTTCCTGGATTGATGCCAGAACGTGGTTGTTGAATCGTTGTCTCTGTAGTTGCATCTGTCATAGAATTTTATATTATTTTAATTCTGTGTATGGGGAAACACCTTGTCTGAGAACCTTCAAGGCTTCCTTTTGTTCTGTTGAGTCACACGTTTTTAATAGATTCAATAATTAGGAAATTTTGAAATTATATTTATTTTGTAATTCAGTTAATTATGTAATTGTTAAGGTGTAGTCTAGAAAGTGTATGCAAAAATGTTTTCTATTGCCTTATTAAATTTCCATCAAGACACCCTCAGTGTGAGAACAGGCCATTCTTGTAAAGATTTTGTATGAATAAAAAAGCAGGCAGCAAAGTCGATAGCTGCTGTTGTTTCCTTGGCCACATTTTTTGGTAAAAGAACTACTTGTATTTTTTTTTCTATTCTTTTGGAACTACCTTTTGTTTGATATATCATGAAAATCAATTTAAATACTATCATGAAGTAGCTTGCCTCCCCAACCCCAACATACACACATACACAGAATTGTAATGTCAAAAGTAGTGAGAATTCTTGCTTATCAGAGATTAAGGACCAATGTAGTAGTAGTAGTGGTGGTGGTGGTGGTAGTGGTAGTAGTAGTAGTAATAAAAACACATTCATGTATCACTTTTCAGTTCACAAAATGCTACCATGAAGTAAATAGCCAAGTATTATTATTCACATTTTATAGATGAGGAAACTAATGCAGAAAAAGCTAAATAATTTACCCATGGATAATTGGGAAGTAAGAGTCAGAACTGAAACTTAAATGTCCTTTTCACGACATTAGGCAGACTTTTTGTGCCACATACAACAATAGCAATATCAACAACAAAACAGTTTGGAATTATGCTTAAAAAAATAGGGTATTCAAAGCACTTTTATGAGCATTAGCTCATTAACGCTCCCTCCATTTTTCCTGTAGCCTTTTAAAAAAATTTCTCCTTTACTCCATCATCTTCAGTTTTGTATTGTGCTTACCTATATTTTTGCTATACATGCCTTCTTGCCCACCTTCCAATATACATTTTATGGAAACAGAGACTCTGTTGTTTTTTATATTTGTTTACCCAGGTCTGGCACTGAAACTGGAGTCAGAAAGATCTTAGTTCAAGTACAGTTCCAGATAATTTCTTGTTATGTGACCCTGGGCAAATCCCTTAATTTGTGTGTGCCTCAGTTTCCTTATCTTAGCTTCCTAATAACAATTTCTGCTTTACAGAGTTGTTATGGAGATAAAATGAAATTATGTTTGTAAACTTCTTAACACACAGTAGGTGTTTAATAAAATGCTTCTTTTCCTCTTTCCTTCTTATAAATTACTTTCTTTCATATAATCTATAATTTAGCTTAAATAGACTTCTTATGATTTCTAACATCTTATTCTCCCATCTCTGTGTCTTTGCCCAGACTACCCTACCATGCTTGAAATTCTTTCCTTCCTCACCTCTGAACTTTAGGATTCCTAGTTTTCTTTAACCCAAGTGTCATCTCCCATAGGATTTTTTCTTGATCCTCTACAGCGGTTACTGTCTCCCTTCTATATTGCCTTGCAGTGGAATAGAATGTAGAGCTTGGAGTCAGGAGAGCTTCTGTTCAAATCTGACCTCAGACATTTACTAGTTGTGGGCATGCCATTTAACCCTATTTGCCTTAGTTTTCTTACTGTGAAATGAGTTAGAGAAGGAAATGGCAAACCACTTCAATATCTTTGTTAAGAAAACTCCAGATGGAGTCACAAAGAGTTGGACACTACTGAAAAATGATGAAACATACAAAGCATTTATTTTATATGTTTTGTACATTTTCATAGGTGTTCCTGTTGTATCTCTTAGTAAAATATAAGGTTCTTGAGGAGTAAAGAATGTTTCCTTTCTCTCTATAGTCCCAGAACATAGAACAGCTTTCTTGTACCTGATGCAGCTTGGTACATAGAAAAAGCTTTTTTAAGTAGTTTATTGATTGAATGCTGTATATTTACAGGATTCAAATATTAAACCATAAGTATTTTTGAAAATAAGAAAATTAAATCCCAGGGAAATAAAAAGAGAGTTTAAAGCAATATAATAAGTTAGTGGAGAAACCAGTACAGCATGAACACATTGGCCCCATTCAAGAAAAAACCATGTCCTGTTAACATTTCCCCCTCATGGTTTTCTAGTATCCTGAAGGGTTTGGAGATATCTGTTTTCTCTACTACCAACTCAAGGTCTCACAGGCTATGTTGGGGGCAGAGATTAGATCCTCCATATAAATATTCTCTGCTCCTTCCTTCTTGCTCTTGAGTATGTACTTTTCCTATTGCACCTTGGTCTTTGAAGAGGAGTAAGCTCAAAATTTAGCTCAGTTGCTACATAGCATTGTTCTCACCAAGTCCAGATGGAGTCTGCCAGGTCAATCCTTTTACTGGGCTAGAAACTTAGAGGTTACCCCCAAAGATTGCTTCTTGTTCTTTGGGGAATCAGTATGATGTTAGTTGCAAACCCAGCCTAGGCTAAGACTCCCCGATTTTTGTTGCTTGTTCTCCTGAGTTAACCACTTAGAGACTTCATTCTCTGTATCTAGATAGGAAAAGAATGAGCTAAAAGGCTATTGATTCAGGCCCATATCTTTTTTTTTTCTCAATAGTATTTTATTTTTCTAAATACATGTTAAAATACTTTTCAACATTCGTTTTTGTAAGATTTTTATGTTCCATATTTTTTTCTCCCTCCCTCTCTTGTTTCCTCCCTCCCCAAGACAGAAAGAAATCTGATATTGGTTATACATGTGCAATTCAGGCCCATTTCTTGAAGACCATATGGTTTCATTAGAAAAATAACATCTCATAATCCTTTTTCTTGCAGTATAGTCTCTCATTAAATACCATTACTCCATAAAAGCACAGCTGAAAACAAAGTGAAGAGAGGCAAGAAGGATATAGTTGAAGCTGACAAGCTTTTCTGAACATCTCTAAAGTCAATCAGAGAGCCTCTTTTTACTTTTTGGTTAACCCACCTGAATCAGATGTCTAAGCATGTTCCAGTCTCTGAAAGGCACTTCATTCATACAAGTCTCTCAGAAGCAATTTTCCAGCATCCTCTACTTAGAAAAACTGCAATCTTAGGTGATCTGGGCAGGTTTCACACCCTCATTACACCAAGAAGGAAACCCAACATTCTCATATTTTTTTAATTTATTTTTTTAATGATTTCTCAAAGTACTTTCTCCTGGTTGATATTCTAAGCTCATAAAGCCAAGTCTTAAGAATTGTGTTCTTACTTTAATCTACTGACTGTTCCAAGCATATTCTGATTTTCATACCTCTGTATTTAAAAGGCAAATTAAAGTTATCTCAGAGCTTGCATTTCCAACCAACCTGCAGCATTTCTTTTTCTTTTTTAAACATTGGATCAGTTTGAATGTTTGATTCTATATGACTCAGTGGAGTCATGTGGATAATGGGAGCTGGGCAAGGTGCCAGAGGGATAAGACTTTGTGGCAGCAGCAGCAGCAGTAGCATCCTGGTAGTGCCAAATTAGCAGCAGCCCTGGCAGATGGAGGTGGGAAATGTGGTACTGTGTCATTGGCTCCATCCTGGGGAAAAATAATAACACAAAACCATGGCTTTGACTTTATGGACAGATGTTATACAGCTAACACATTCTGGGCTCTGATGTTAAACTCCCTCCTCCTCACACTCAAAGCTGATCCCGAACAGACATCACAAATCCATTTATTCAACTGGTGTCACATTCTGGGATGCTTCTGTTCTCCAGCAGTGGGAAGGGAAATGGTAGGGAATGTTTTTGCTTAGACCATTGTTGGAACACAAATCTGCAGCATAAATACACCCAGCCCTTCCTTTGGTCAGATTCCTCGGAACAGGTTTTTATGAGAAGCCATGATAGAAGTGATTTTAGCCACTTACTGATTGCCCTTGACTCCACATGATTGACATTCTAATTGAATGAAATTTCACATAGGGTTAGTTCCTTTTTGTTTTTTGGGGAAGAAAACATAATTAACTCCAGAATAAGTTTATGGTAAAGAATGATTTTTACCTCTAGTTTTCCATTTTCTTTAGCTTTAACTATTTAAGAACAAGTTTCGGTAATACATAATTTTTCTACTGGATCTGGTCATGGTGTGAAATTGATCTTGTTTCTGAGGGGCCTCTTTTTTTTGTATCATGGACCCCTTTGGAAGTCTGGGAAGCCCATGGACCCCTTCTCAGAATAGTATTTTTAAATCCATAAAAAATTACAAAGGATTACAAAAGAACATAATTATTTTGAAAAACAGTTATCAAAATATAAAAAACAAACAAAAAAAGTTCATGTGCTTCAGGTTAAGAAGTCCTGGTTTAGTAGATTCTATCAAAACGGAAAAAGTTTTTGTGTAGACCAAGTAACCAAGTATATGCCCATTACCTGAATGTGACATGGTAGAAAGCTAATTGGTTAAGGAATCAGAGGAGAACCTCATCTTATATTCCCATCTCTGAGATTTGCTACCTGCCTGACTGTGGGCAAGCATCTCATTTAATCTTCCTGGATCTTGACCTTGTTGCCTGTAAAATCAAGTAGTTGAGCTGAGTGGGGGCTGATGTCTTTTCTAGCTCTAATTTTGTGATTCTCTGAGAAGTCTCTATAAATCTGGAGAGGCTCATTACCAGAAGTTTGGTCACCATGTAATGACTAAGTGTTGCAGTGGATTATAGCATTTGGCCTGGAGTCCAGGAAGACTCCTCTTTCTGAGTTCAAATGTGTTCTCAGACATTTACTAGCTGTATCATCTTGGGGAAGTCACTAGTGTATCACTCTGGGCAAGTCACTTAACCTAGTTTGCCTCAGTTTCCTCATTTAATCAAATGATCTTGAGATGACAAACCACTCCAGTTCATTTTGCCCAGAAAACCCCAAATGGGGTCACACAGAGGCAGATATATAACTGGACATAATGACTTTTTTTTTTTTTTTTTTGGATTAGCGGAAGACTTACAAAGACTATATGATATGGATATGGAGATATGAATATGGAGATATGGAGAGCTTGCAGCAGTGGAAGGAGTAGCCTCGCGAATGAAATCACACATTCTTAAAGTATTAAACAAGTAAACATAATAATTTATTGTGCATACAGTATGACACACAATCTAATTTAATCTAGTGTGTATTGCTATTAATGTATAATAATAATTTAATTTACTATTAAGCAACCATAGAGTACCATTAACTATTATTAGTTAACTAAATTGCTTTGTAAATCTGCCCTGAGTCTGGCTGGATCACTCCTCTCCTCCCTCCTTGGTTTCCCTCATGTTAGCAGGTGTTGGTGAGTTCTAGTTCTCTATTAGTCATTAAATACAGGTCAGTAATTCCACAGGACATGGTAAGAAAACAAGCAGTCATTTGTTTCACTCCTACCAAGAGGCTGCCTGGTGTGGTTTTTTCAAAGTATATCCCTGACTGGAGGGAGATGTCTTCAGGCTGTTTGTGGATGCTTAGGCCAAGGGGCTAGCTCCTTTTGTAGGAAGCCCATAAAGCATAGCAGGGAAAATACTTAGCTATCATTATAGAAATGAGAAAGAATGGATCTTTTTGTCTTTGAGACTGACGCTGCACAGAACCATTTGAGATTTTCTTGGCAAACATACTGGAATGGTTTGCCATTTCCTTCTTTAGCTCATTTTATACATGGGGAAACTGAGGCAAATGGGATTAAATGACTTGCTCACTGTCACACATTTAGTATGTGTCTGATGCCAGATTTGAACTCAAGAAGATGAGTCTTCTTGATACCAGGTCAAGTGCTCTCCATCGCATGCCCAGGATGGGCATTAGAAGTTATTTATTCTAACCCTCTTTTATAGATGTAGCCCCTGCCATCTATGGTTGTGAAATAGCTGAATTAAGGTCATGTATGAAAGAGCAGAACTGGGGAACTTGGTGGGGTGATTTGAAGTCCAGGTGGGCATCAGCAGAATGAAATATTATTGAGCTGGGAAGAATAAGGCACATTTAGACTTTGAAAATTAAGTGAGAGTGAAGGAAAAAGAAGCCCAAAGAGCTAAAATGACTTGCTCCACATCACATAGTTATGCAGTAATACAGTTAGCTCACGTTAACGTCCAAGGCACTAGAATCATCAATTTAGAGCTAAAAGGAAGCTTAGAAGTCATGAAGTCTCTGAGACCCAGATAGCTTAGTTAGGTGGTGCAAGAGGCAGATTGTATAACCTGCAGATCTGAATTCAAATTGTACCTCAGATACTTACTAGCTATGGGCAAGTCAAACTCTTAATCTCAATTCCTCAACTGTAAAATGCGGATAATAAAGCACTTACTGACAGAATTCTTGTACAAATCAGATATAAAGAACTTTGCTAACCTTAAAGAACTATTTGTTATATAAATATTAACTATTTCTATTAATTTGCTAATTACTGGATACCACCTGGGCAGCTAGGTGGTACAATGGACACTCAGGCTTAGACTCAGGAAGAGATGAGTTCAAATCCATCCTCAGACACTTACTAGCTGAGTGATTCTGGGTAAATCATTTAACCCCTATGTTTCTTCATTTTTTCATCTGTAAAATGGGAACACACTGAAGAATGAAATGGCAAAACCATTCCAGTATCTTTGCCAAAAAAGTCCCATGGACAGTAGGTTCATAAGGTCACAAGAGTCAGATGTGACTCAACAACAACATTACTTAGGTAGCAATTGGGACAGTCCAGACTTAACCCAGATCTCTGACTCCATCATAACAGGCTGTCTGTTATTATTTTCTCTTACCCCTGAATAAAACTAGTCTGTCTGTCTGAATAATACCACATCCTGTTTGTTTTTTAGATCCATCAGTCAACAAAAAACATATATTAATTTCTTAAATTTATTTTCCCCCATGAAATGCTCCCCCCTTGCTAGCTCTGTACCATGAGCATCTGTAGCATCTCCAGGGAGATGGGATTTCTTTCTCATTTTTGAGCCAGGCCATTAAATCGGTGAGGGTGAAGCCATTTGTAAACTACAGGGAGCCTTTCAAAGAGGGTGGTGTTTACTCTTCTTTATTAATGCAATAAAATGCTTGGGTGCTGATAAAAAGCCTGGGCTTTTCCAAACTAAACAGGGGAGCTCTCCCCAAGGGAGGGCCAGCCTCCCCTTGGAAGCGCTCCCCTAGCAGGGCGCCTGCAGTATTTTCATTGGCTGAACCCGCTGGAGGGCTTTGCGAGAGCATTCTGTTTCCTTTTAATCTGTATCAGAGGTTTTAATGGTTCGATTCACAGCTGCTTTATAGGTTTCCATGAGCTGTTTCTATCGTCTGCCTTGGGTTAGCCAGAGGATTTGCAACCAATGGAGCAGGCAGAGAGACCGGTTGTTTTCCCTTTGCTGGGTGTGTTAACACCGGTTCTGTTCCTCTATCGGGTCTTGTACACAATATCTTAATCTTTGTCTTATCCTGATGGAATGTTCCCTCTCCCACCACATGCTGCTTTTAAGGCCAGTATTGAATATCTGGAAACTGATAGCTGGAATGATTACCTGGCCTGTTCCTTTCAGGGAAACCAGCCATGTTGGGGCAGATATCTAAAGAAAACTTAAAACAATAAGAATTCAAAGCAACACCTCTTGGTTACCAACACCAGCTGCTATCTTCTGCATGCTCTGGCTGCACTTTTATTAAGGACGTGAGAACTCAGAAGATTTGGCAAGAATGGATTTCTCCACCCTCCACCCCCTGCTTTTCTTCCTTAGGTTATTAAATAGACATTTATCTTTTTTAGCTTTTTTACAATCCCCTCTTTTTCGGTACATTCTATCCTTCTCCTTCAGTACATTCTGTCAATCAATCATTCAACAAGCATTCACAGAAACACCGAATGTGAGAGTAGGAAAGGATTTCAGTTGTCCTCTATTCCTCCCTCCCCAATAGGAATACACTATACCGTGTCTGATGAGTGATTAAGCACCTACTCTGTGCAAGGCACTGGGACTACAAAGACAAAAATAAGTTTACAATCAATTGTAAGAAACAATGTATACATATCTAAATATATATGAAAATAAATACAAGGCAATTCGGGGGTGTCTGAGAAGGTGAGTGGGTCTTTGGAGATAATCTTTTACTTTTCATTAGTTACTTTGTATCATTTACATAGTTTTGTGATCCTCATATTTTTGGTGCTTTTTCAAAGTGTTCAGATCTGCTCAGAGACCGGAGCCACAGGTGATGGTGGAGTATATAAAAATGGCTCTCTGGGTTCTTTTCCTCATTCTTCCCCATTAGGATCAGAGAAGGACAAAACTTCCACTTTAATCTCTGTTTTTTGCCCCTAAAGTGTACTCTGACCATAGAATGGTGACTGGTGCTAAAACTTCCCCTCAGCAGGGTTTACAACTCCCTCAAAGACTAAAAAGACTTAACAGTTGTGTCCAAGGTTTTGTCCTCTTGTAGGACCCTATTGTCCATGGGGTTTTCTTGGCAAAAATACTGGAGTGGCTTGCCATTTCCTTCTCCAGGGTGTCTCCATTTTATAGATGAGGAACTGAGACAAATTGGGATTAAGTGACTAGTAAGTGTCTGAGGCTGGATTTGAGGCAGAGGGGGAGAAGTGGGCTGGAGACATTCATTAGTCCAGTTACAGTTTCTCCAGATGGGATAACAGACACCAGCCAAGGGATCAGCCAAACAGAAACTTCCCTGACTCACTTCTCCCCTCTATTCTTCAAGCTTTATAAATGGAAGAGCAGAGTCCCTGAAGTTCCCAGTCTCTCCTTCTTTTTATATCTTTCAGTACTTCAGCCTTTTGATTACTACCATAGCACACATGTAAATAGCGGCTCAGCAGAGGGTGCTGCTTTGCATCTACTTTGCCTTAAATCTATAATGTTCCTTCTCTCCTAATCTCTTTACCCTCTATGAAAACAAGGGGGCTATTTAGTTTTTGCAATTTTTTAAAAACAAGCATTTATTAACTGACTGCTATGTGCTAGATACAGTGGTAAGTGCTGCTTAACATGTGCTGTAACCTTATTTGATTCACACAACAAACCCTGGGAGGTAGATGCCATTATTAAACACATCTTACGGATGTACAGATATAGTGAGGCACTAAGTGACTTGCTTAGGGTCACACAGCTAGTAGGTATCTAAGATCAAATTTGAATTTAGGTTTATTTGACTCCAAGTTCAGGACCATCTCTCTTATTTGGCTAACTGCCTATATCCCTAGCACCCAGTACAGTGCCTGACACACAGAAGGTCTTTGATACATGCTTATTCTGGAAATGGATGAATGAATAGTTAAGTGAATATAGATGGTATAAAGATTCCCTGAGTTATTAGTGGCAAGTCATATTATTAAATTTATTTGATATAGGTTTAGAGTTAATCAGTCTTTGCCTGGTTTCATTCTCCTTCCAGTTGACTGGCTTTTATAGAAACAGAACTAAAGTGTTTCCAGAGACCCCTGTGTTCACACAGGTCCATCCTCTGCACAAAAAAGGATCTCATTCTAGCCCTGATTTCTTTTTATAAATTCCTGAGCCCTTATAAAGGTCTGAGCCATTTTCTCTCTCCCCCCCCCCCCCCCCCCTTAAGGTGACATCTCAGGTTGAAAGGAGCAGCTCATAGATGCATAGATATTCAAGTAATTGTTAAGGTAACTTTTGAAATCAGGATTGTCCAGGGCTTCTGAGGTGGCAATTTCTAAAGACTTTCTCTGTCTCTCTAGCTCTGTCCTTTCCTTTTTCCTCTACCCCTGTCTCTCTGTTTCTGCTTCTTTCTGTGTTTTCTCTCCTTTCCTCTCTTATTCTCTTTCGCTTTTATCTTCTCTTCTTTTTTCATCTTTTCTTTCCTCTTTGTTCTCTTCTTTTCTTTTTATCTCCTCTCTTCTCTCCTCTCCTCCTTCCTCTCCTCTATTCTCCTCTCATCTATTCTTTCCTCTCCTCTTCATTTTCCTCTCTTCTCCTGTCCATTTTCCTCTCCTCTCCTCTTCTTTCTTCTCTTCTCCTCTCCATTTTCCTCTCCTCTCCTCTCCTCTTTTCCTCTCCTCTCCTGTCTGCTCTGCTCTTTTTTTTTCTCCATGGGTCTTTGCCCGTTTCTACCTCTGTGTGTTTCTCTGCCTCTGTGTCTCTGTTTCTGTCTCTTCTGTCTCTGTCTTTGGCTGTCTTTGTCTCTATCTCTCTATTGCTGTCTCTTTCTCGTTCCTCTCTCTGTTTCTCTTCTTTCTCTTTTGTTGTTTTATTGTTGACATTGGACTATTTGAAACAATTTGACATTAGTACACAAGAAATTTGGCCAAAACCCCAGGAAGGCAATGGGAAATGCCTCTCTTTCTTGAGGATAAGGTGTGCCCTATACATGACTCCCACCAGGTAGAAGGTAAGACTTGGTGCTATTTCAAGATCCTCCCTCTCCCTAATCCCCTTACAGGAACTCTAGGTTCTTCTTGGCTTAACTTTTAGAGATAAGGGAAATTGTGAGGCCTCAAACAAAGGAACACTTTTATGACCAAGGGGCTAAACAAGAGGGTGTGCCTGTTTGAAGTATTATCATAGTTGTTGATATAATATAAGGGTATATTGAATTATAAATTCTTGAAGGGGGAGGGTAGTTGTGGAACTGTTTCCCTTATATCTGGCTGATTTCATTATAGGAGAATTTGTCTTACTCAGGGTACTTCAGAGTCAGGATAACAATTTCCCAGTAATAAATGGATTTTTTTTTTCCAATCTGCATATAAAAGAAATGAGGGAATATTTGTGAGCATCACTCATTCATTCATTCGTTTGTTCATTAATTCAGTAAGCATTTGTTATGTTCTAGATACTGTACTGCACCCTGGGGCAATTGTAAATTCTCTGATTTAGAAACAACCTGTTCCCATGAAAGTAATTAAACACCATACCCAAAGCAAAGGCAAAGTAAGTAAAAGGACACATGTTGCAAGCATAAGGAGTCTAATAAAAGATAACACTTGAGCTGGGTCTAGAAAGGAGTTATCAATTTTAAGAAGTGAAGGTGGGGGGCTTTGGGATGGCATCTTACCTTACGGTGAATTGTTTTCTTTAGGGACCCTAGAGTAGATCACTTTGGAAGAGAGTATGTAAAAGAGAAGACATAATACATACTAAACCTGGAAAAGAAGAATGGAACACAGCTAAGGACTCAAGCAGAGGAGCTTGCATTTTATCTTAGAATAATAAGTATTTTTGAGCAAAAAAAGTGTTATGATTAGATCTGTGCTTTTGGAATACCAATTTGGAAGCTATGTGTGAGATGGATTGAAGGGGAGAGACAGCTAAGATAGGTAGACCCACTAATTAGGAGGCTGTTGCAATGGTCCAGATGATAGGGGATGAGGGCTGAACATGGCTGGTGATCTTGTGAGTGGAAAGAAAAACTGCAAAGTCTATGGATGAGATGTTATGTGAAGATTAGATCCTTAAGGGTAATTATGCATTCTTCTAGCCTTCAATTTGACATTTGGGCATGTGGGCACATACTTCAGAGGAGCATGAAAGGTGTGAAAGGAGAGCTCAATTCTCACTAAGTTATTAGAGTTTATGCTACTCCTTGCTCCTAAAACCCGAGTCTTGGAAATAGTAATGCCTTCAAACATTTTAGTTCAGACATTATCTTGAGTATACATTGGAGGCCTTGAGAATCCGCAGACAGATGAGAGGCAGTATAGTGAGGTGGAAAATATCCTGGACCCAGAAGTCAGTAGTGACCTAAGTTTGAATGCTTCCTCTGACATATTAAGTGTATGACTATTGATAAATCATCCCTCCACACCTCAAATTTCTTATCTGATAATGGAGGCAGCAAATGGGATGTAAACAGTGCACAAACATTAAGGTGCTGTATGAATGATTGGTTGTTGTATGATGGTGGTGATATAAATTGATCTAAGAAGATACCTTGCCAGTCATTCCCTTCTACTTACAAATATGGTGTGGTCATCTTAATCCTAAACAGGAAACCTTCTCTAAAACCAGATCACACCTCTTTCAGGGCCTCTCCAAGGTATCTTCCTATTCCTCTCCTTTTTGTGGTTTTGTGGTTTAATCTTCCAGAAAGATTAGTTTGCATTTGATGACCTTTTAATTTTACTCTTCATTCTACTTCTCAACTCCTTGTAATATGGCTTCTCTCTCTGCTTCTTTGTAAAAACTGTTCTCTCCAGGGTCTTTTAAGACCTCCTAATTGTTAAATCCAATAATCTTTTCTTAGACTTTGTCTTCCATGACTCTCAGTAGCATTTTATATTGTTGATCTTTCCTTTCTTGATGCTCTTTTCTTCTGACTTCTAGGACTCTGCTGTCCCCTTAAATTGACTTCTGCTCCAAGCTTCTCACCTCCTTACCTTTGCTTCTCAAAATTCTTAACTTTTTTCAGAACCCAACTCATGCTATCTTTTACAAAAGACTTTCCTAATGCCCTCAGTGTCTAGTGTTCTCTCAATTACATTGCCTTTGCTTTGTATGTATTTTTTAGTTACTTAGATGAAAACAAATTTTGTTTAAACAAGAGAATGTCTAAATAAGAGAAAACTTCTCCCGAAGGTTAACATAGTGACTAGAGAATAATAAATGCTTGTTGAATGAATGAGTAAACAAATGAATGATGCTCATAAATGTTCACCTATTTTTGTTATATACAGATAAAAAAAACTTTTCTCTCTTTTTTTCGAATATAGGCATTCCCTAAGTCCCTGTGCTTTATACTATCTCCTTTCCTATTCACCCCTTGTGATTTAATTCATTTCCATGATTTCAACTATCATCTCTATGCAGATGATTCCCAAATTACTCTATAACCCCAATCTCTTATCTGGGCTCTGGTTCTAAATTTTTGATAACCTGATGGACATACCTGCTGGCTGTAAACACCATACCCAAAGCAAAGGCAAAGTAAGTAAAAGGACACATGTTGCAAGCATAAGGAGTCTAATAAAAGATAACACTTGAGCTGGGTCTAGAAAGGAGTTATCAATTTTAAGAAGTGAAGGTGGGGGGCTTTGGGATGGCATCTTACCTTACGGTAAATTGTTTTCTTTAGGGACCCTAGAGTAGATCACTTTGGAAGAGAGTATGTAAAAGAGAAGACATAATACATACTAAACCTGGAAAAGAAGGATGGAACACAGCTAAGGACTCAAGCAGAGGAGCTTGCATTTTATCTTAGAATAATAAGTATTTTTGAGCAAAAAAAAGTGTTATGATTAGATCTGTGCTTTTGGAATACCAATTTGGAAGCTATGTGTGAGATGGATTGAAGGGGAGAGACAGCTAAGATAGGTAGACCCACTAATTAGGAGGCTGTTGCAATGGTCCAGATGATAGGGGATGAGGGCTGAACATGGCTGGTGATCTTATGAGTGGAAAGAAAAACTGCAAAGTCTATGGATGAGATGTTATGTGAAGATTAGATCCTTAAGGGTAATTATGCATTCTTCTAGCCTTCAATTTGACATTTGGGCATGTGGGCACATACTTCAGAGGAGCATGAAAGGTGTGAAAGGAGAGCTCAATTCTCACTAAGTTATTAGAGTTTATGCTACTCCTTGCTCCTAAAACCCGAGTCTTGGAAATAGTAATGCCTTCAAACATTTTAGTTCAGACATTATCTTGAGTATACATTGGAGGCCTTGAGAATCCGCAGACAGATGAGAGGCAGTATAGTGAGGTGGAAAATATCCTGGACCCAGAAGTCAGTAGTGACCTAAGTTTGAATGCTTCCTCTGACATATTAAGTGTATGACTATTGATAAATCATCCCTCCACACCTCAAATTTCTTATCTGATAATGGAGGCAGCAAATGGGATGTAAACAGTGCACAAACATTAAGGTGCTGTATGAATGATTGGTTGTTGTATGATGGTGGTGATATAAATTGATCTAAGAAGATACCTTGCCAGTCATTCCCTTCTACTTACAAATATGGTGTGGTCATCTTAATCCTAAACAGGAAACCTTCTCTAAAACCAGATCACACCTCTTTCAGGGCCTCTCCAAGGTATCTTCCTATTCCTCTCCTTTTTGTGGTTTTGTGGTTTAATCTTCCAGAAAGATTAGTTTGCATTTGATGACCTTTTAATTTTACTCTTCATTCTACTTCTCAACTCCTTGTAATATGGCTTCTCTCTCTGCTTCTTTGTAAAAACTGTTCTCTCCAGGGTCTTTTAAGACCTCCTAATTGTTAAATCCAATAATCTTTTCTTAGACTTTGTCTTCCATGACTCTCAGTAGCATTTTATATTGTTGATCTTTCCTTTCTTGATGCTCTTTTCTTCTGACTTCTAGGACTCTGCTGTCCCCTTAAATTGACTTCTGCTCCAAGCTTCTCACCTCCTTACCTTTGCTTCTCAAAATTCTTAACTTTTTTCAGAACCCAACTCATGCTATCTTTTACAAAAGACTTTCCTAATGCCCTCAGTGTCTAGTGTTCTCTCAATTACATTGCCTTTGCTTTGTATGTATTTTTTAGTTACTTAGATGAAAACAAATTTTGTTTAAACAAGAGAATGTCTAAATAAGAGAAAACTTCTCCCAAGGTTAACATAGTGACTAGAGAATAATAAATGCTTGTTGAATGAATGAGTAAACAAATGAATGATGCTCATAAATGTTCACCTATTTTTGTTATATACAGATAAAAAAAACTTTTCTCTCTTTTTTTTCGAATATAGGCATTCCCTAAGTCCCTGTGCTTTATACTATCTCCTTTCCTATTCACCCCTTGTGATTTAATTCATTTCCATGATTTCAACTATCATCTCTATGCAGATGATTCCCAAATTACTCTATAACCCCAATCTCTTATCTGGGCTCTGGTTCTAAATTTTTGATAACCTGATGGACATACCTGGGCTGTCCCTCTATCAGCTTTAACTCAACATGTCCAAAAATTAACTCATTATCTTTTCCCCATTTCTTTTTGGCTCTCTCTCTTATCTCCATTGATGGCACAATACTTTCTCTAATTATCCCCTCTGGATATCTTGAAGATGTTTTTGAATCCTCCTTCACTCCCAATATTTAATTAGTGGTAAAGATGTTAATATTTATTCATAATACTTACTGCATTTGCCCCCTCCCTTTTCTTTAATTCAAAAATAGATTTTATTGGTATCTTTCATTTTTTAAATATATATCCTAGATTTCTTCCTGTATCCCTTCTTTTCTTTACCATCCTTTGTGATAAAGAAAAAGAAAATTTTTAAAAAGGAAAGTAAGATTAAAAATAAATCCAACAAAACTGACAACCATTTTATATTTTATAAAATATTAATGTCTTGATAAGCCTTTACTTCTGCAAAAGAATGGAGGTGTTTTTTTCACATTTTTCTTTGGGAAGCCAAATTTTATAAACTTCATGACATTCAATTTCAATTGTTTTGTGGTTGTTATTTTTTTCTGTTTAAATTATTGTTGTCATTGTGTGATTGATTTCCAAGCTCTGTTTGCTTTGCTTTGTATCAATTCATATAAATTTTTCCAGGCTCCTCTGAATTCTTCATGATTATTGTTTCTTAAAGCACAGTAACATTCCATTACATTCATAAACCATTTGTTTAGCTGTTCCCTAATGGATGAATATTTACTTTGTTCCTAGCCTGTTGCTACCACAAAAATTATTGTTTTAAGAGTTTTGATGTATAGTAAGTCTTTCTTTCTTTACTTCTTTCATTGTTATTTCCTTCTCCCTCCCTCCCTCCTTTCCTTCCTTCCTTCCTTCCTTCCTTTCTCCCTCCCTCTCTCTTTCTTCCTTCCTTTCTCCCTCCCTCTCTCTCTCTCTCTTTCTTCCTTCCTTCCTTCCTTCCTTCCTTCCTTCCTTCCTTCCTTCCTTCCTTCCTTCCTTCCTTCCTTCCTTCCTTCCTTCCTTCCTTCCTTCCTTCCTTCCTTCTTTCTTTCTTTCTTTCTTTCTTTCTTTCTTTCTTTCTTTCTTTCTTTCTTTCTTTCTTTCTTTCTTTCTTTCTTTCTTTCTTTCTTTCTTTCTTTCTTTCTTTCTTTCTTTCTTTCTTTCTTTCTTTCTTTCTTTCTTTCTTTCTTTCTTTCTTTCTTTCTTTCTTTCTTTCTTTCTTTCTTTCTTTCTTTCTTTCTTCCTTTCTTTCTTTTTTTCTTCCTTTCTTCCTTCCTTCCTTCCTTCCTTCCTTCCTTCCTTCCTTCCTTCCTTCCTTCCTTCCTTCCTTCCTTCCTTCCTTCCTTCCTTCCTTCCTTCCTTTCTTTCTTTCTTTCTTTTCTTTCTTTCATCAATGAGCTCCTTGGTTATGATTAGCAGTAAAATACCTGGATCAGACACATTTTTTTTTTTTTTTCTGAGAAAATGGCATTTAAGAAGACTTGCCATCTGCTTTGCTGCTATACTCTAAGAAGCAAGGAAACTTTCCATCTAACTTAACAATTGAAACCTTTCTCCATTAGTATGTAAGGTCCTTGGGAATACAGTCTATCTTCTCTTTTCTTTTTTGTAGCCCCAAAATACAAATGAGATGCAGAGTTTTGGGAATTCTTTCGTTATTTCCAAATTGCTTTCCCAGAATAGTCACATTAATTTATAGGTCGACCAGCACTATATTAGTGTATCTGGCTTTCCAACAGTGACTGAATTCCCATATCTTATCATCTTTGCCAAATTATTGAATATTGAATGAAACCTTGGAGCTGTTTTGATTTTTATTTCTCTTACTATTAGTGATTTTGAATATTCTTATCATTAGTTTGAAATTTTTGTTTTTTAAATGTTCCTTCATATACTTGGACCACTTCTCTATTGGGAAATGACTTTTGATCTGGCTTTTTCTTATATAAAGATATTTGATACATATTTCTCATTTTCCCCATTTCTCTTCTCATTGAAGATACAGTAATTTTGTTTGTGCTAAGCTTTTCATTTTTATATAGTCAAGATTATGTTTTATCTCTTATGATTTTCTCTATTCTTTGCTTAAGAATTCACCCCTACACCTAGTTATAATGATCTATTGTTCTACTTTCTTTTTTTTAAACTAGTCAGTTCTTTAAATTTTAGGTTGCTTATCCATTTTGAATTTATTCTGGAATACAAGGTCAGCTATTACTCTAAGTCCACTTTTCTTCCACTCTGTTTTCCAGTTTTCCTAGCAGTTCTTTTTAAGTAGGAAATTCTTTCCTAAGTAATTTATGTTTTAGGATTTATTGAACATTGAATTATTGAGTTCAGTTATTTGTGATTTTTCCTGATTTAGTTTGTTCCACTGCTTTACTTTTCTATTTTTTAATCAGTACCACATGGTTTTGATGACTGCTATATTAGAAATTAAATTTTATGTCTAGAAGTGCTAATCCCCCTTCATTGCTTATCTTTTCCCTCACCAAAAATTCCTTTAATTTTCTAGATCTTTTATTCCTCCAAAAAACTTTTGTTTTTATTTTACCTAGTTTTCCAGTGTGCCATTTTGGTAGTTTGATCACACAGCCCTAAATCTACCTTAGCTGGGTAATCAAAGGTCACTATTATTTAGCTGATATTATCCTGTTCTCTTCTTCTGGCTATCCTCCATGCCTGGAGTATACTTCCTCTAGACCTGTCTTCTGAAATTCTTCTTTTCTTTCAAAGCCCATCATCTACATTTATTAGTACATCTAAAGAAAATCTTTCTCATCAGAAATTTGTAAGCCTGTTTTGAGTGAACTTTTTATACATTTATAATATTGTTACTTTTAGATTTCTGTTGATGTTTAGTCATTTCAGTTGTGTCCTACTCTTTGTCCCTCCACTTGAATATTTCTTGGTAATTATACTGGAGTAGTTTACCATTTCCTTCTCCAGTTTATTTTGCAGATATAGAAACTGAGGAAAACAGGTTGTCTGGTGTCACATAGCTAGTAAGTATCTGAGGCCAGACATTAACACAGGAAGATAAGTATTCCTGATTCCAGGATCTTTTCTCTATCCACTGTACTCCTTAGGTATCCCATGGATTTCTGTGAATCTGACATAAAGTATAAATTATTTGAGGTTGAGGACTGTTGTTTGTTGCTCTTTTTAATTTCCATTTCATATTATGGTATCTTGTCAGTATGTATACATACAGATGTAGATTTGTATATACCTCCCTCCTCTCTCTCTCTCTCTCTCTCTCTCTCTCTCTCTCTCTCTCTCTGTACACACACACACACACACACACACACACACACACACACACACACACACATATATATATATGTATATGTATATATGTATATATATATATATATATATATATATATATATATATATATATATATACACACATGCATTTGCATATATACATCTAGGCAGTTAGGTGAGGCCAGAGTTCAAATGTGGCCTCAGACACTTACAAGTTATGTGTCCCTGGGCAAGGTACTTCACCCTGTTTGTCTTAGTTTCCACATCTGTAAAATGAACTGGAAAAGGAAATGGCAAACCACTCCGGTATCTTTGCCTAGAAAATAGGGGCATGAAGTGTTGGACATGGCTTTTATTTTAAAATAATGGGTGTATCCTGCCCCAGTGATTTTCTTCATTTATATCTATTGAGACTATTTGAAAGTTCAAGGCGATATGTAAAAACATGAGTAGTTGTCTATGTTTTTATTAAGTAGAATCTCCTATTTACTTGGCTAATTAAAGCACAAACCAAGCATTCCTTCCATTTTTTATCTGAACTTAATTTCCTTTCTATATTCCACTCTAGGATATCTCAGTCTTGAATGAAATAATCTATTTTACTCTTCTCCCTTCCCATATTTTTAGTTAGCCTATACCTATGAACATTAAGCAGAGATTGAGTGATTTGAAGATAAAATTTTTTATTTTGAACTAGCAAAATATTTGCAAAGTAGAAGGGGTTACTAGAATCAATTCATTGATTGTTTGGTTCACTCATTCATCATGAATCTATTAAGAGCTTTCTATGCACAAAGAAAGGTCTGGGAGAAATGGGAAGGATAAGATTTTGATAATTTTACAGTGAGCACTTTCCCCAAGATTGTCTAAGAATTTAGTGAGAAGTGAGCTTTTCTTTCATCAAATAGACCAACAATCTGTACTGAATTCAGTACTGAATTTGTACTTAGGAATCAGTACTCAGGAATGTGAGTTATGTTGATTTTTATATACTTCATCTTTTCACATTAAAGACCCAAACAATGAACAAGTTACTGGTACCCCCAAAAAGTATTTTTTTAGCTCAAGTTATTAATTATTTATCACCAAAGTGCAGAGCTAATGGCTGATGAAGAGCTCTTTAGGAGAGTATCCTCATGCTGACCCATTTGTTCTCAGTCTAATAGTTTGTTTTACCCATTGAGTTTTGGCGCCTTGTTAACACTGCAAAATAGGACTAGCAAAATTATTTATTCTGGAATAGTGTTTGTGTTTGCTCTCTTTCTCCCCAGCTAATTGTTGTTTCTTTGACATGTTTTTGTATGTCAAAGAATCTCTTTAGGAAAGAATTCCTTAATGCGGAAACCAGCTTCACTTAAATCAACAGCTATAAGTGTCGAATGGCCTTAATCTGAGGTTTGAGTAGGAACCAGGAAGCTGTTAGCAGGTTCCTGACTTGTGTTGTAGTTGTGATAGATAATAGCCATGAGCTTTTATATAAGGGTTTAAAGTTTGCAAAGCACTTTACAAATGTTAACTCATTCAATCCTTACAACAATCTTGTAAGATCAGTGTTTTTTTTTTTTCATTTTTTCTTTATTAAAGCTTTTTATTTTAAAAAATATATACATGGATAATTTTCAACATTCATCCTTATAAAACCTTGTGTTCTAATTTTTCCTTCCCTTCTCCCACTCCCTTCCCTGGGAGGCAAGTGATTCAATTTTTGTTAAACATGTGTAATTTCTTCTATATATATTTCCACAAACATCATGCTGCACATGAAAAATCAGATGAAAAATGAAAAAAAAAATAAGAAAGAAAACAAAATGCAAGCAAACAACAACAAAAAGAGTGAAAATATTATGTTGTATTCACACATTCATTTCTTTTTGTCCTCTCTCTGGGTGCAGATGGCTTTCTTCATCACAAGACCAATGGAACTGAATCATCTCATTGCTGACGAGAGCAATGTCCATCAGAATTGAAACTGATCATTGAATCATCTTGCTGTTGCTGTGTATAATGATCTCCTGGTTCTGCTCATGTCACTTAGCATCAGTTCATGTAGGTCTCTCCAGGCCTCTCTGAAATCATTCTGCTGATCATTTCTTACAGAACAATAATATTCTATAACATTCATATATCATAACTTATTCAGCCATTCTCAAATTGATGGGCATCCACTCAGTTTCCAGTTTCTGGACACTACAAAGAGGGCTGCCAATTCTTTTCCCTCCTTTAAGAACTCTTTGGGATATAAGTTCAGTAGAAACACTGTTGGATCAAAAGGTATGCAGTTTGATAGCTCTTTGGGCAAAATTTCAAACTGCTCTCCAGAATGGTTGGATCTGTTCACAACTTCACCAACAATGTATCAGTGTCCTAGTTTTCCCACATCCTCTTCAACATTCCTCATTATCTTTTCCTATTATCTTAGCCTATCTGAGAGGTGTGTAATGGTATCTCAGAGTTGTCTTAATTTGCACTTCTCTGATCAATATTGATTTGGAACACCCTTTCATATGATTAGAAATAATTTTCATTTCTTCATCTGAAAATTGTCTGTTCATATCCTTTAATCATTTATCATTTGGATAATGTCTTGAATTCTTATAAATTTGAGCCAATTCTCTATATATTTTAGAAATGAGGCCTTTATCAGAACTTTTAAATGTAAAAATGTTTTGCCAGTTTATTGCTTCTCTTCTAATCTTGTCTGCATTAGTTTTGTTTATACAAACTCTTTTTAATTTAATATAATCAAAATTATCTATTTTGTGTTCAATAATGAACTTCAGTTTTGGGGGTTTTTTTGGCCATAAATTCCTTATTTCTCCACAGATCTGTTCTTTAATTTGCTTATAATATCACTCTTTATGTCTAAATTGTGAACCCATTTTGACCTTATCTTGGTATACAGTATTAGGTGTGGGTCAATGCTTTATTTCTACCATACTAATTTTCAATTTTCTTAGCAATTTTTTTCAAATAGCGAGTTTTTTATCCCCAAAGCTGGGATCTTTGAGTTTGTCAAATACTTGATAACTATAGTCATTGTCTATTTTGTCCTGTGAACCTATCCTATTTCACTGATCAACTACTGCTGTAGTCAATTACACTTATAGTTTTCCTAATATTGAATCAGCCCCTGCATTCCTGATATAAATCCTACTTGGTCATGGTGTAATTATCCTGGGGATGATTTTCTGTAATCTCTTTGCTAATATTTTATTTAAGATATTTGCATCAATATTAATTAGGGAAATTGGTCTATAATTTCTTTCTCTATTTTGACTCTACCTGGGTGAGCACCATGTCTATGTCATAAAAAAAAAAAAAATTGGTAGGATTCCTTCTTTTCCCATTTTTTCAAATAGTTGATATAGTATTGGAATTAATTGTTCTTTAAACGTTTGGTAGAATTCACATGTAAATCCATTTGGTCCTGAAAATTTTTTCTTAGGGAGCTGATTGATAGTTTATTCAATCTCTTTGTTTAAAATGGTAGTATTTAAATAATTTATTTCCTCCTTTGTTAATCTGGGCAATCTATATTTTTGTAAGTAGTCCTCTATTTCATTTAGATTATCATATTTGTTGGCATACAGTTGGGCAAAATAACTCCTAATTATTGATTGCTCTAATTTCTTCTTCATTTCATTTTTGATACTAACAATTTGATTTTCTTTCCTTTTTTTGATCAAATTAACTAAAGATTTATTTATTTTGTTGGTTTTTTCATAATTCACTAATTCTTAGTTTTGTTTATTAGTTCAATAGTTTTTTTTTACTTTCAATTTTATTAATCTCCCCTTTTATTTTCATAATTTCAAATTCTGTATTTATTTGGTGATTTTTAATTTGGTATTTTTTTGGTTGCATGTCCAATTTACTTAATTTTTTTTTCCTCTCTTTTATGCAAATAAGCATCTAGAGATATAAAACTTCCCCTAAGACCTGCTTTGACTGCATCCCATAAATTTTAGTATATTGTCTCATTACTGTTATTCTCATGGATGAAATTATTGATTGTGTCTATGATTTGTTGTTTCACCCACTCATTCTTTAGAATCAGATTATTTACTTTCCAATTAATTTTTGGTCTATTTTTCCCTGGCTCTTTATTACATGTGATTCTTATGCATTTACTATTTCTGCCTTTCTGCATTTGATTTTGAGTTTTTTTATGCTTTAATATATGGTCAATTGTTGTATAGGTATGACCCACCAAGAAAAAAATATACTCCTTTATGTCTACATTCAATTTTCTCCAAAGATCTATCATACCTAACTTTTCTAGAATTATATCTATATCCTTAACTTATTTCTCATTTATTTTGTGGTTAGATTTATCTAGTTCTGAGAAAGTAAGGTTGAGATCCCTCACTAGTATAGTTTTGCTATCCATTTCTTCTTGCAGCTCTCTTAACTTCTCTAGGAATTTAGATGCTATGCCACTTGCTGCATATATATATATATATATATATATATATATATATATATATATATATATATACACATATATATATATATTTAGTATTGATATTACTTCATTATCTAGGGTACCCTTTAGCAAGATATAATTTCCTTCCTTATCTCTTTTAATTGGATCTAGTTTTGCTTTTTCTTGATCTGAGATCAGATCAGTATTGCTACCTCTTTTTTTTTTTTTTTTACTTTACCTGAAGCATAATAGATTCTGCTCCAGCCTTTTTACTGTTATTCTGTATATATCACTCTGCTTTAATTGTGTTTCTTGTAAACAACACATTGTAGGATTCTGACTTTTAATCCAATCTGCTATGTGCTACCATTTTATGGAAGAGTTCATGTCATTCACATTCACAGTTAAAATGACTAATTATGTATTTCTTGTCATCTTTTTTCCTCCAAGTTATGAAGTTCTCTTCATTTTCCCTCTTTTCTTTCTCCCCCATATTTTGCTTCTGACCATCACTTCCCTCAAACAGCCTTTCCCCTTTGCAGTCTCTCCCTTTTCCTATACCTTTCACCTACTACTTCTGTTTTCCCTTCTATTAGCCTTTCCCTTTCCTTTCCCCTTTCCCCTTCCACTTCCCTATAGGGTGAGACAATTTTCTCTGTGAAGCCAAATATGTCTGATATTTTCTCTGTGTGAATCTTATTTTCATCACATTTGGCTCAAAAAGCTCATTCATTTCCTTTCTTTCCCTCAATTATAATATTTTTTGACTCTTCATGAGATGTATTTTACCTCATTTTACCTCCATTTTCCTCTTCTTCCAGGACAATCTCTTTCCCACCTCGAGTTTCTTTTTTTATATGACCACCATAAAATCAAATTATACCTGCATCTTCTAAGTATACTCATAACAGAGATATCATTTTAAAAGAGTTGATTTTTGTTCAATGAATTTTTTTTCCATTTCATAAATTATATTTTTCAAGGAGGTGTTTTCTTTTTCCATTTTGTCAAATCTAATTTTTAAGGAGTTATATGCTTTTTCCATTTCACTAAATCTATTTTGTAAGGAATTTTCTTCAGATAATTTCTGTTTCATTTTTCTAAATTCTCCTGCAAGGTTCTCACTTTCTTTCCCCACTTTTCTTCTAATTCTCTTTTATGATTTTTTTTTGAAGTTCTTCCAAGAGAGCCTTGTGAGATGGGAACCAACTCATATCACCCTTTGGGGCTTCATCTGGTGTCCTCAGGGTTTGCAGTGTGCTCTTCTCTTTCTCCATAGAAACTATTTATGGTCAGAGTTCTTTTTGCTTTTTGTGCTCATTTTTTTTTTTAAGTTGAGGTCTGCTTTTAGGGCAAAGGGGAGATTGTCCAAGCTTCCTCTACAGGTGATAGTGGCTTCTCTGATTTGGTGCTAATTAATTTCCAGTGCTTGGTAGGTGTGGCCAGGTCCTGTTATCCTGGGGTTCAGGGGCTCACTATTTGCCTTTTGTATTTGTGTTGGATATCTCATAGATAATCTGGTGATATAGTGCCTTGTAACCAGGACAGAGTACCCAACACTGCTGTAGATTCCTCCCAATAGATTCCCTGGCATGTGGACCTTAACACACTATATAAATGCTAGCTATAAAGTCAGGTATCACTAATAATAACATCTATCTTACAGGGTCATTGTGAAAGCCAAATGGGATAACACATGTAAAGAGCTTTCTAAAGCTGAAAAATACTCTATTAATACCAGTTCTTATAAATAAAATGATGTTGAATCAGTTTATGGCCAAATAAAAGAAATCCAGTTTCCTAAAGGTAGAGTCATATGATATTTGTTATTGTAGTTATTCTCCCAAACTGTATGACTCAGACTGAGGACCCACTTTATTTTTCTGTCTTTGCTTTGAATAATTTTTAGCTTTTTTGAATAATCTACTTTCAAAGAACAAGGATGCTTATCAGTCATTTCTGACACTTCATGACTACTTGAGATTTCTTGGTACACATATTGGAATGGCTTGCTATTTCATCCTCCAGCTAATTTTAAAGATTAAGAAACTGAGGTAATGAGTTAAGTTACTTGCCCAGGGTCAAATAGCTAATGAGTATCTGAGGTCAGATTTGAATGCAAGAACATGTGTTTTTATGGCTCTACACTAGGCATTTTATCCACTGTGCTACTTACTTTCCTCAATATTACCTGAGATATTGAAAAGAATATGTTCTGAAAGTAAATCCAAAAGAGTAATTTCTTAAATATGAAGAATTTGGAATAAGTGTAGATTTTCTAGTGTGACTATTTTGAATATTGATGAGAATTTAGAAATTGGAGCATGTTTTTTTCAAAGAATGTATCTCATGCTCTTTGAGATACCTTACAGCACTCTAAAATCATAGTATATAATTCTATACTTTACAGTTACATCTTGTACTGATCGTGGGACAGTGTTCTGTTGTCAAGTGAGAAAGATTGTTTCAATGAAGGTGTGTCACTGAGATTTCTATCTACAGGATTCTCAAAAGCAGACAGCTCTGTATGCATATTAGTGCAAAAAGATGACTACACTTCACGGAGGTCCTTCTTCAATATCTAGCTAGTGCCTGGAGGTAATTCTGGATTCTTGTAATCTAAGCTAGAAAAAATCCAAGATGGTAAGACTCAAATATAAACTCAATAATAGGCAATGAGTCTGTTCAAAAAGTAGTCTAACTAAATTTGGAGACACTCAATATTTTCTTGAGTATGGGGGTGATGAATTATTTAGGTTAGAGAAACTCTTAAAGACAATCCATGATTTATAAAGGGATTTTGACTTTGCATCATTTCAGGGAATATGCAGACTAATGGCATTATGGATCCTTGAAGCACTGAAATGACATTGCTATCCTTCTAATGTATGATGACACTGATTTCTCATCATTAGAAGGTGGATCATTGCCCATATTTCACTAAGATAAATGGCAAGAATCAGACTCTAGTAAGTATTTATTGCTAGAGAGATCTTCCTTTAATGCTTATATTAGCCACTGTAGTTGTATCTGCTAAGTATAGTAAATACATTGTTCAATGGAGAGTAGTCTTTGTATTCCAGATAACTTCTAAAGTGCTCTTTAGACTACTTTATATCAATCCTATGTTGGCTAGGTAAACCAAACTCTTGGTTTTTCTATAGCTATTCTTTCTCTAAAGATTTTAAAGTTTTGTTTTAGTTGTTACACATGTCCTATGAAGTAAGTGGCAAATATCTACTTTGCAGATGGAACATGTAAAACAAAAAAAGGAGATAGTAAATTAATTTTAGATTAGTCATTACTCTCAATTCTCCAGATTCTTTTTGTGATTTATTCAATAAATCACATGGTACCAAGAAGTTGAACCGTAGCACAGAATCACTTGTTTAGCCTGAGGTCAGGTTTTCACCCAAACTGATACATTTGGAACACAAAAGAAAGAAATTACTCTGACGGCCAAATAGTCTCCACAAATATTTTATTTTGTAAAAGACATGGTTAAAACAGTTATTCAGAAAATTACATCAGGCATAAAATAGCTGATGACCTCTTGATTTATCTTTGTGATCTTATGAATGTCATTGCAACTGGCACCCTTAATAGTAATAATGAGTGACAGCTGATCTTAGAAATTGGAGATAGGTGGATCAAAGGGATAATTTAATTCAATATCCTCAATTCTCTTATTAGGACATGGAATCTCAGAAACTTAAATGACTTATCCAGATAGTAAGTGCCTGTGCTGAGATTCAACATATCCATGACTCAAAATTTAATACTTTTTTCTCGATGTTGCCAGCAAGAAAGCTAGATATATTGTTTGATAGTCTAAAATCAAGTATTCTCTGTACTTCATACAACATTGTTCAGGTGGCATAATGATTAAAACACTGTATTAGGATCTGGTATCAGTTTAAATTTGGCCTCAGACATTTACTATCTGTGTAAATCACAGCTGGTCAAACCACTTATTTTCTGTTTCCTTCCATTTCTTCATCTGTTAAATGAGGATAATAATAACATGTATCCCTCAAGGTTGTTGAACATCAAATGAGATATTTGTAAAGTGCTTAGCACAGTGCAAGAGAAATAGTAGGCACTTAAATGCTTATTTCTTTCTATTCTGATACTGAATCACTTAGGAAAAATAAAATTAAAATCACAGAATTACAGAATTGCAGAAAGGGAAGAGATCTTAGAGATCATTTAGTCTAATTTCATTTTCACATATAAGGAATTAAATTCTAGCTTATGTGAATTGCCTAACAGGCTAGAACAAGTGAAAGAGAATGGAGTACTCTTTTCATTTCACTTCGAATATAAACTGTTGAAGGCAACAGATGTGGGAATTTTAGAAAGATATGTGTATGTGTGTGTTTAAATAGGCATGTAAAGAGCCTTTAGATTTATGAAAAATTCAGAGGACCACTGCTTTCGAGCTAGAGAGAAGCTCAGAAATTACCATGTCCCAAACCCTCACTTGCAGATAAGAAAATGAGTTTCAGAAAGGTAAAACCAATGACCCCTTGAGTTAGCCAGAAAGGGGAAAAGAAAGTAGGATTTGAACACAAATTCTCTGCCTCAGTATTTTTTTTTTTTGCACTGCTGCCTTACCATTTTGTCTTACAATTAATGTGTATGGGGCAGCTCATTCCTTACTGATGTATTCCCATTAAGTAGAGTTAGGAAACTTGAACGTTTGTTTGTTTGAAATACTAGAAACATTGGCAGACTTCTCATCAAGTTAAATTTTATTAGTCTAGATTTTCCCTGAAAAGATGAACTCATTTTGGTGTGAATGGAAGACTAAGAGTCTACTCCTTGGGAACTTTGGCATTATCATTTTTGGGGGAGATTTTTTCCTGCGGCTTTCCACCCCTCCTACGCCTTCCTTGGATCCCTCCCAAAGGTAGCACATGAGCAAATCCTGGCCTGTATATCTTACTGAAATCTTTACCTTTTTGGCTTAGACACATAAGGTAATGGGAACCTGTTAGAGTGAAGAAATAAAACCTCCTGCAAAATATTTATACATGTGATAAATAAAAACCTGTTTTTAGAAAATAGCTCTCCAGGAATTTACCATGTTTGCTTATTAACCCAGAGTAAGGTTGGGGTATATACTTTGGGGAAATAGATATATAGAATAGACTACACACACACACACACACACACACACACACACACACACACACACACACGTAATTGTGACCTTGGAAATGATGTGTTCTAATACAAAGACTATGCTTCTAGCAGGTATGAATACGTTTAATAACCCCCCCCCCTTTTAATCTCAGGATAGACTTTTCCCCTTCCCTGCCTCCCTCTCCCCATAGTAAAGTTTGTGACTTTTCACTTAAATCCAATTCACTTAGATGACATACCACTTGGATGCTATAACATCATCTTACTGATGTCAGAGTTCTCTTTGAGAATGAAGAACAAATAACCCCTATGAGCCAGAGTAGGAACTGCCCCACTGGGGACTCAACTGAATTAGTCAGCTAGACAACAAATCTCTTTTGTTTTCCTCTCTCCTCTCCTTTCCTTTCCTCTTCTTTCTTCTTTTCCCCTTTCTTTTCCTCTTTTTCACTTCCCTCTGTCCACATAGGGTATGATACCTTTATCTTCGGGTGCTCTGCCCAAAGGAATGTAAATTTTGATCTCTGAAAACCTCACAAGATATCTTGGAGTTCCCTGGCTAAGACTCTGCCTTAAACCCAAATCACTCTGGCTCTCGTTGATTGACCAAGGTCTCAGACCAAGCCCCACTTGGTTGGCTCAGAGTGAATGTAAACAGCAATTATTTCTGTTTTGACCAGAAATCAACCCTAAAGATCTTTTCCATATACATATACATATATATATATGTATATATGGAATATGTATATATAAAATATGTATATGTATATGTATATATGTATGTATGTGTGTATGTGCATATCTATATCTATATATACATATATACATGCATATATGTGTATAAATATATATATATATAATATTATTATTATTTTAAAAAGGCAAAAGAAGCCATCCTCTGCCTCATTTCTTACCTAGCTTTAATCACTGATTGGTCATTGCTTAATAAAACTGAGATCTGTTGAAGACCTTAGCTTAAAAAGGCCAAAGTCTCCCATTGCATCTAGGCCATCTCCAGTCATCCTGATCTATATCCTGCCAATGGACCCAGATGGCTCCAGAGGAGAAAGTGAAGCAGATGACCTTGCACAGCCCTCCTTCACTTCCAATTCACTTGTAAATCCTGGTATCCCCTCTCTCGTGTCATGGCTCTCTTGGAGAACAAAGTATAAACAACAATCTCCACCATTTCTCAAAGTCTTAAGTTCTTGATGTACTATCTGTTTTTCTTCAAAAGAAGCAATTTTTGTAGAAGATTCAAAAATCCCACTTTATTGCTCCCAGCTTTCACCACCCATAAGAGGAAGGAGCCTGTCAGCTCTAACTGCTTGCTATTGTGTGTGTGTGTTTGTGGTATTTGCTTTATTATTTGTAATATCCATCCAGGTTAGCTAGAACAGGAGTCCCCAAGGCCTTTCTCCAGATCTCAATTCCACCTTTTCTTTTGGTCAAGCATTCTAAAGAAAGTTTTCTTTTTAAAAATATACGAATCCTCTATTTACACTATTGGGTTTCTGCCAAGCTTAGAAGGGGAAATGCCATAGCGCTGGGAGATGGACTATTCTTGGACAACTCCCAGGACCATGGAGAAAAAGATTTCTTGAAAATCTCATGAGAAAAACTCCAGGCCAGTTTGGCTTTGGGCTACTAAGGAAGGGTCAGAGAGTATTTAGATTTTTTTTTGGCACTGAAGACAATTGTAAAACCTCTGAATTTCATTCATTTAAACTTTTATTTGAGCATGAGAAAAAAGACATAAGGGAATTCTAAAAGCTTCTGGAGGAATAGAAGGTAATGATTTTAGAGATTATGTTCTTTGTTAAGGTAAGCTTCCAATGATACCCCCACAATGTCAAAACCCTACTCCTTAAAAAATTCTAAAAAAAATTTGACTCTATCCTTCTAAACTTCCCCCAAACTAGAAATACATTTATTATACTCAGTCAAGGCAAAACATTTACTAAGAGCTTATTACATCTCAGAAACAGAAGAATAGAAATACAGGATAAACAAAAAAATAACAATTCCTGGTTTCAGGAATTCTAATTAGGTAAGATAATACACAAAAGCAAACTGAAAAGGCAGGAGGAGAAAGAGGCAAATATAGGTGCCCCTGGGAGCCTAATATTGAAGTAGAGAATGTCAGAAGCACAGGAGGAAGAGAATGAAGGCTGGACAATCTAGGGCTTGCCTCAAACTGGAAGTTCTAGGAAAAATTCACCAATGGGAGAAAAAAACCAACAGCATTGTCATAGGGGTCGTCCAAGAGTAAGACTGCAGCTGAAGCATGGTGCTTAGTGTTTTCAAATGTAATCTAATCCAATAAACATTTATTAAGTGCCCACTGTGTGCCAGGCATGGTGCTAAGTATTGGGAATACATTTCATAAAAAAACCCTCTGGGATTAAATCTAAAGGGTGTGACAATACACACAGGGAGGCAGGAAAGTAGTGGAGATGAGATTTTAGGGGGTACCCAGAGAGGGAGTATCTTGTTTTGTAGAATTGAAAGCAGGCAAAGCTGCAGATGCAAAGTAGAAATGTGTTAAAATAACAGGGTTGTTTGGAAGATCAAATGAAACAATATTCATAAAGACTTTAGTCACAAATAGTAGAATCCATGCAATATTCTCATGAAAAAAGTCAGTATGACTAATCTTAGTTTTGCAGCTGAGATGTGGTGGGTGGATGTTTTTTATTCATTTTTTCAGTATGTCTGACTCTTAGTGACCTCTTTTGGGGTTTTCTTGGCAAAGATAATAGAGCAGATTGCTATTTCCATTTTTAGTTCATTTTACAGATGTGAGGGAAATGGAAGCATTCAGGTTAAGTGACTTGTCCAGGGTCACGTGGCTGATAAGTGTCTGAGACCAGATTTGAACTCAGGAAGATGAGTTTTCTTGACTTCAGGCCTGGCACTCCACTACATTATCTAGCTGCCTGCCCCTGGGGGATATGATATTTGGACAGATTGTCTCTGATGCTTCTTGCCACATGAAGGAGGATAGAAACCTGCTTCTGAGGCTTGTGATCCTATGTAATGGAAGTACCTGGGAGAAACCTGAGTATACAGAGACATGCTATAATGAGCTGCAGAAGAAAATGGCAAACTACTTCAGTGTCTTTGCCAAGGAAATCCCAATGGAGTCACAAAGAGTCAGACACGACTGAAAAACACCCTAATAACAACAAATAGAATGCAAATGACCCATGGGGCATTGTGCCCTCCAAAGCAGGATTTTGGGGGATGCTAAGCTGGAATCTATCTTGGAGACAAGGAGCCCATTAGTCAGTCTCCAGTCACCAAAAGCCCCAATGACCAGTGTAGGGAAGGGTTACTGACACTTCTAGATGGATTTTTCAGGGGGCTTATGAAAAGGGAGGGAAACAGATGTCAAGAATAATATACTGGAAGACTGATCCATTTGTTCAAGGAGGTTAGCATAGGCACAGGTGAGCAGAAGCTCCTTCTTTTGGAACTGCAAATGGTGGATGGGAAATACAGAACCAGCACATCTTTCCTTGTTTGGATGATCTTTGTGTCATCCTTTTAATACTTTGATTAGTCCTTTCACTGAGAAATAGCAACAAAATCAGTTCAGTCTTTCAGGATATCATTGATTAGGATTGCTGTTCTCTGATCAATCTTTGTTTGGACAATTAAATCCAGATCAATTTTCAGTGTTTGAGACACTGCCTTTGCACCATCATGTTTCTTTTCTGACTGGCAAAGGATGATGAATTGATCTGGTTCTCCCTTAATTATAGGAATTTGACTTAGGAAAATTTATATGGCTACTCTTCACTGCCCCCCCCCCCCAAAAAAGATAAATTGAAGAGTAATAATTCACTTGGATTCAATATAGAATTCCCTTACACATCAGGTTTTATAGTCCTGTGCTTTAATGTTTATTTGGTTCATTTAGAGTAGAGGTTCTTAACTTAAGATTGGACTAAGGGGGGGGTCTTATGAACTTTGGTAGGATAAAAAGCACATATTTGCTTCAATATAATTGATTTCCTTTGTAACCATATTTTATACTTTCAAAAATATTATTCTGAGGAATCCATAGGGTTTATAGGCTGTGATAGGGATTCCTGGTGTAAGTTTAATAACTGTTAGAGTGTGTTTTGAGAAACAATCATCTATTTGCACATTGACCTTTAAGAAAACATATAATCTGGATCGTGCTGTTTTGTCCTTCCCACATTCAATTTAGGAATAATTCTTGAGAGACCATTTACTTCTTGAGGAAACTGAGGCAAATAGGGTTAACAGTGCCTTTTAAAAAGTGGCCTGTGTCTCTGAAAGCCTGATTAGGCTCTGAGAGTTCATACAATTTACTCTTTTCTTCTTTCCTGCTTGTTAGGAACAGTACATTTATATTGAATCTGAGGCTGAAAAGGAATGGGATTCCATCCTTTGAATCAAAAACGGTTTTCTCTCAGTTTAGAAAATGACCGGCCAGATGTACAACTTCAGTTACTATTTTAGTTAAGCCCAAAGCAGGCAGATTTCTTAGGGTATAATGTCCTTAGGGATGTGGTTTTTTTGTTAGCTTGAAGGAAGATAGTCTAATATGTTTTTAAATGGCTATTGATAATAGTGAAAGAACATTTTCTGAAAAGAAAAAATTGTCAAGGTCTTTGTGTTTATAAAAGCTACAAGAAAGGGGCAGCTAGGTGGTGCAGTGGATAGAGCACCAGCCCTGAAGTCAGGAGGACCTGAGTTCAAATCCTGTCTCAGACACTTCCTAGCTGTGTGACCCTGGGCAAGTCACTTAACCCCAATTGCCTCAGCAAAAACAACAAAACTACAACAGCAAAATTCTCTTAGAGATTCTTAACTTTTTTGAGTGTCATGAACCTCTTTGGGAATCAGTCTGGTGAAGCCCATTGAGCAACCCTTCTCATAATATTTTTAAATGTATAAAATAAAATTTATACAATTACAAAGGAAGCAAATTATATTGAAATATGGTTATAAAAATGTTTAAAAAATGAATCCATAGATTCCAGGTTAAGATCTTCCTGCCTTAGAGAGTCTCCAGAATTAAATTATAACTTAGTGCTTTCTGAGTAGACTTAATACATCTTCACCCGCCCCCCCCCCCCCCCCCAAGGTAAAGTGATGGAGGTCAAAGACAAAAATGAAAGAACCTTTTTTTTCCCCCTTCCAATTGATGTCTCTCCTTTTCAATCTTCAAAGGAAATATAGTTATATGGGAACCTTGATGAGCATGAATATTTGCTTTTGTTCTGATGTGGATATTCTAAAACTCATATGAATTCAGTTCAACAGAAATGTATTAGGTGCCTACAGTTGGCCCACATTAGGCCTCCTGGGGCTGGTGGTAGGAGGCTATGAAAGAAGCTAAAGGCCTCACATTCTTGCCCTGAAGGCCTTTTCCCAGTCTAGTGGGATAGATGTAATCCTTTTGTATAGATAATAGAGTCATTATTCCTTCTGGTCACTTTCGGTAGCAGTTGACTGGGACATTAAATAAAATGTATTTTTGCCTTGAAGCCAAGTTTCTTCTAGGGCTGGGAGCCAGAAACAGCCAAATGGCCCTTGAAAGTTTGGTTTTAAGTATAGTCAGGCCCATCAGGGCCCCATTCAATATAATCCAAGAATCATCTATTCAGTTCCTACTATTTTTATTACTACTACTAATAGGAAAAATTAATAAAATGTCTTCTATGTGCCAGCCATTGTACTAAGAGCTTTACAAATATTATTTCATTTTTTCCTCACAGTAATCTTGACATGTTGTTTGTACATATTTGTTTACTTGAAGTCTAGAACTATCTTTAGCCTCTTTTTGCATTCTAAGTGCTTAGCGTAGTACCTGGTACCTAATAGGTGTTTAAGACATGCTTATTTTCCTCAATAGTATTGTATTTTTCCAAATACATATAGTTTTCAACATTAATTTTTTGGTAAGATTTGGTGTTCCAAATTTTTTCTCCCTCCCTCTTTTCTCCCCCCCCCCCACAAGGCAGCAAGGGGTCTGATATAGATTATACATGTTAATATGTGTTTATTGACTGTTTCTAATCCTACTCTGTAGTGTTCATAGAGTAGGAACAGAAGTGCCATAGAGAGGTATGTCAAAGATTTTTTTCCACTTCTAAATCTATGAAATTAATGAAGGCAGGGATTGTATATTATTATTATTATTATTTACTATGATTAAATTTTTTAAATTAATTTTTAGAATTATAACAATTTCTTTGACAGTACATATTCATAGGTAATTTTTTTTTTACAACATTATCCCTTGTACTCCCTTCTGTTCTGAATTTTCCCCTTCTTCCCTCTCCCCCCCCATGGCAGGCATTCCCATACATATTAAATATCTTATAGCATATTCTAGGTACAATATATATGTGCAGAACCGAATTTTGTTGTTGTTGTTGCAAAGAAAGGATTGTATTCGGAAGCTAAAAATAATCTGGGAAGAAAAACAAAACAAAACAAAACAAAACAAAACAAAACAGTGCTCACAGTTTATACTCATTTCCCAATGTTCCTTTTCTGGATGTAGCTGATTCTGAGGGACTGTATTGACCAACTAGAAATAAAATAATTGTAATCTAAATTCTGTGAACTTTTTTCCTTATCCATAATATAAAGACATTGGGCTAGGTTTTCGAAAGCTCTTTTGCTCTAAATTCACAATTCTATAAATTAGAATGTATGAAGTGCCCAAGGGAGACCATTTCGAGAAGAATGAAATATTGTAAAGAGAGGGGTAACCACTAATTGAGAGAATCAAGGGTTTCATGGAGGAAGTGACCTGAAGCTTGAAAAATGGAAATTTTGATAGACAGAAATATGGAAAGACTTTATTTCATATATTGGGGGGGGGGAATACTTCCACAAGATCTGGGAATTAGAGAGCATAGACTGTCCAGGTTGGCTTTTCATTTTATTAGATTTGGACTTAGTTTATGAAGTCAAGTAGAATGAAAAAAGATAGTAGATTGTAGAAGATTTTAAATCAAGTTTGTTATGAATGTAAGTTTCTGGAACCATTTCAGGGGATTAAATTTGGAAAAAAGATGAATCTTAGGAGGTCCATGGCCATCCTGAAGGGGAGCTGGAAATGATGCTGATTTCCAATTTAAGAGACTTTCAAGGAGGTTCTGAGAAGACTTAGACCCTTATCCCACTTCCATCCTTCCTGAGATTATCTAGATGGGCAAAGCGAAATATTGATTAAATGAATTGTCCAAATTGGTACAACGTATTCACAGCAAATTTGGACACAGTACCTAAATCTTCTTGCTAGTTCCTAACTCTATCCTCTACATATGGAACATGTGTGAGGCTCACCTGACAGGTTATGTGTTATATCAGAATAAATAGTAATCTCTGTATATGATCTTGTACCCAGAAGTGCTATATACTAGCAGGTACCATGATAGAGTAGAAAGATTTAGACTTAGAAGATCTGGGTTCAAATTCTGCTGTGTTACTAATTGTATGATTTTTGCACAAATCTCCTCTTGGACTCAGTTTCTTCATCTCTAAAATGAAGGGGTTGGGATGGATGATTTCATAGGCTCCTTTTATGCTCAACTTTCTGATTCTTATTTCTTTAAGCCTCATGGGCAGCATAGTGCACAGTGCCAGACTTGAAGTCAGAAGATTCATCTTCCTGAGTTTAAATCTGACCTTAGACCTGCATGTGCCAAAATGTTTGTGGCAGCCCTTTCTGTAGTGGCTAGAAACTGGAAAATGAATGGGTGCCCATCAATTGGAGAATGGTTGGGTAAATTATGGTATATGAATGTTATGGAATATTATTGTTCTGTAAGAAATGACCAGCAGGATGATTTCAGAAAGGCCTGGAGAGACTTACATCAACTGATGCTGAGTGCAATGAGCAGAACCAGAAGATCATTATACACTTCAACAATGATACTGTATGAGGATGTATTCTGATGGAAGTGGATATCTTCAACAAAGAGAAGATCTAACTCAGATCCAATTGATCAATGATGGACGGAATCAGCTACACCCAGAAAAGGAACACTGGAAAATGAGTGTGAACTGTTAGCATTATTTTTGTTTTTCTCCCCAGGTTATTTTTACCTTCCGAATCCAATTCTTCCTTTGCAACAACAACAAAATCCGGTTCTGCACATATATATTGTACCTAGAATATACTATAACATATTTAATATGTATGGGAATGCCTGTCATCTAGGGGAGGGGGTAGTGGGAAGGAGGGGAAAAATTCGGAACAGAAGGAGTACAAGGGATAATGTTATAAAAAATTACCTATGCAGATGTACTGTCAAAAATGTTGTAATTATAAAATTAATAAAAAAAAAATCTGACATTAGACACATGGCCCTGGATACCTTTATAAACATGACCATTAGCATTACACCTATTTGTTATCATACCTATTTTAAGTATACCTTGCTTTATTCCATAGATACAATCCTGAAAAGTTATATATCTGAATTTCTGATAAAATTAATTGGATTTTTAATAGGTTCTAGAAACTATTGCTAGTTAAAGCAATTCTATGTTAAGTATTTTTGTAAAGAAAATAACATATTTCCCTACCACCCTATTTTTTTTGCTTATAAATCTGCATTTTCATATTTTAGCTTTGCCTAGGCAGGAAACACACATTTTTGATTTCTGTTTATTAAATGAAGCTAATCGAATTTTCCTTTGGAAATTAATCATGTATCTGTTTTAATGTGTCTTTCAAAAACTAAGTAGGCGGGACTCTTTTTAGATGTTGCACTCCCAGGTTAAAGGAATGGCTGGTATTTAAGTGCCCTTGGAAGATAGTATAGTTCTGTGATAGGCGGCTTTGCTTTGATGTTGCAAAGCTTTCCTGGTACCTTATGGTGCCAATTATCAATCACTCGTGATTGCTTTTGATATCTGTTCAGTACATAGCTATTATTCTGTCCACTTGAACAACCTTAGAGCATAAGATTCTGAGGTTTATGACAGACAGCAGATCATGCCCTGGGTCAAAGACAAGGGGAGGATTAGTCCAGTGTTCAGCCCCTGGGTCATGGGAAAGGTAGACGTTCAAAGAATGTGCAGAAACATGAAAGATGAAAGTTAACTTTGGAATATCTGTAGGGCAACCTATTGCTAGAGCCATCATGGGCCAAGACAAGGGGAGAAGCCCTAGAAACCCCTTTGATTTCTTGCCTGTTTCACATGATGTTTTGTAATAAACATAGTTCAATGACCAGAGTCTAGACAAACAAATCATAGACCTGGCAAATCCCTGTGATCTGATGACATGTTATGTCTCTAAGATGCAATAGGAAGAAGGAGTCAGCTTTGAAATGCTAACACAGACCCTTTGTGAGCTAAGAGCAAATGAGGGCTGTTGAGAAGGGGACTCAGACAAACAAACCCCTCTCTAACCAAATTAGAAGGTATTTCCCACTTCATGGCTTGTGATTTCCCTGGCTCCCTCTTCCTTCAGGCAACAGAAAGCTCTATTGAACTTCAGTGAAATGGGAGAAGTTTAAATATTAATATTTCTTAGGCCCTCAGGGTGATTTCACCACCTGCTTCCTTTTCCAACAGCTGTCCTAAACAGTTTTCACGAGTGACATACCGTCCGCTGACTCTCCCCCCCCCCCCCCCCCCCCCCGCCCCTTTAAAAAAAACCCAACTTCAGCAAAGTTGGATCCTAATGGAGCTAGGAGGACTTCCAAGAGTATTTCGTTTGTGTGGGTGAAGTTCGTCTCTGTCTTTGGCAGGAGGAGAAATCTCAGAGATATCCTCATATTTGTTCTTCTTCTCTTTGTTCCTGAGTGTCAATGAACGCATAGAACAGAGGGACATGATGGAATGTCATGTCATAATCAGCAAAGAGGACAAACAGGGAAATCCCATTTTCATTGAAGAAGATAGAGGGAAAAAAACCCTGGCTGGCCTGGGTTTCCTGTAAAATGATCACCAAGTGAAAATTGCTTTATCCCCCCTTTCTGTTTTCTGCCCTTCATTTAAAAAAAAGTGTCTCTTACAAATACAGTTCAGAATGATAGACTATGTGTGTGAAACAGAATGCTTAGTATTCTTTCATGGATATATTAAGTCTGTTTCTACTTTAAAATGATTCATTTGGAGGGTATTAATCAAGGGAAGTTTTATTTACAATTATTTAAAAATTTTCCTCCTTTACTCATCACAGGCAAAAGGACTGGATTGTTTACTCCATGTTAATTGTCTCTTACAAATATTTACTGGATCTGTCTGTAAATTGTGCTGTTCAAAACTCTGACTAAGTCTCTGTTTGGTATCCAGCCTTTTAAGGTAATCTCACTGCTGGTATCTGTGCAATTAGGTGAGAGCATTTTAATAACAGGGAATAATAATTGCTGTTTGCTTATCATGGAGAGGAATTTTTCCCCTGTGCATTTATTTTCTGTGAGACTAGATTGTTTGGTAGCACAAGGTGAGGCTGATAATATTTTAATTACTATGTAAAGTGATTTCAGGACTGTGACTGGGGAAAGAGGATTTGCAGTTTTTTTTTTTTTTCCCTGAGTTTATAGAGAATGGAGACAGATTCCCACAGTGATTGAAAATGTGGGAATTACTAGAGCAATATGTCTTTATATAAAGCAATAAATAAATTAAAAGTTATTTAAAATTATTTTTCTGAGACAAAAAGGACACACACAATTAGGTTGTGAGAAACAAAAGGCATTTCCCCATTCCAGGTTTTTCAAGGGGGAAAAAAAAAACCAAACTTTTTTGTCATAGATAGAAATGAATTTCTCAGTGGGACAATTTTAGAAAACAAAACCAAATTTAATTACATTAATTTATTGCAGTCAGTATCCAGCTAACATCCCATTATTACAGCACCTCCTTTCTAGATCTCACTCATTTAGGAAGACAGGAATAGTTTCATATATTAAATTTAACTTGAATTGTCATATGCATAGTTTCATAATAACAGTATGTTTCACTAGATCTACAAGTGGCAGCTTCTCCAAGGATTTTTAATGCAAGAGTCAGTTATACATTAAAGACCAAAAATATATATTTCTTGTTCTCAAGAAATGCATGTACCTTTTAGTAAATTCAGGCAATTGTACATGTGAGCACCATAGTGATTTCAGTAGAAAAATATTGAAAGCTCTCAGTATGTTTAGAGAAGATAGTCAAATCATCAAATTTTAATCAAATCAAATCTTAGTTTTGAGGATAAATAAAAAAAGACAAGTCAATTTCTACAGGACAGAATCCTGGACTCCCAGACAATTATGTGGGGGGAGATATATATTCTTGTGGGAATAGAACTAATTTCTCTGGGAACCTCCCTGAATAATTATAATTGTGGTAGTTATAAAACATTACATTATTGCTATCACCAACTTTCTCTTCCTTCTCCTCATTATTGTTGTTGCTGTTATTATTACTACAAGATAAATGTCCTAGAACTATGAGTTTTAAATTCTAAGTATTACTCTAATTAAGGCTTTAAAAAAATCTAGTCATCAGCCTAGTGAATTAGGACCTATTACTAATAAATAGAAAGAGAGGCTTTTTAACTATATTGGAAGCAGATAAGGATTAGGAACTCTCCAACTGGGGTAGAATGGATGGTCATTAAGACTACTGGAGAGAAGACAAAACTATTCTCTTTCTGTTTTGCTTCTCTTTTTTCTACCAAGAAGAATAATCTTTTGTAGAAAAAAGAGAAGAATGGGAACAAAAACTCAAGATAATTGAGATTATAGTAAGAGCATCTATGATGATAAGTTCTTCACCATCTAGTCCAAGCAAAGGATGTGCTGGATTACTGAAAGAGCTTGTGGGTACCATAATTACAAGAGCAAGGGATAGTTTACATATCAGATCTTTGGAGGAGGGAGGAATTTATTATCAAAGAAGAACTACAGAACATTATGAAATGCAAAATGGACAACTTTGATTACATTAAATTAAAAAAGGTTTTTCACTGACAAAACCAACACAAATAAGATTAAAAAGGAAATACAAAGTTGGGGAAAATTTTTACAGTCAGCATTTCTAATAAAGATCTCATTTCTAAAATATATAAAGAATTGTGTCAAATTTATTTGAATACAACTCATTCCTCAAATGATAAATGGTCAAAGGATATGAATAGATAATTTTCAAGATGGTGAAATTAAAGCTATCTATAATTATATGAAAAATGCTCTAAATCACCATTGATTAGAGAAATGCAAATTAAAACATTTCTGAGGTACCACCTCACACTTCTGAGATTGACTAAAATGACTGGAAAAGATAATAATAAATGTTGGTGGGGATGTTGGAAAACTGGGACACTAATGCATTGTTGGTGGAGTTGTGAAATAATCCAACTATTCTAGAGAACAATTCAGAACTACGCCCAAAGGGCTATCAAACTGTGCAGACCCTTTGATCCAGCAGTGTTACTACTGGGCTTATATCCTAAAGAGATCTTAAAGGAGGGAAAGGGATCCACATGTGCAAAAATGTTTGTAGAAGTTCTTTTTGTGGTAACAAAGAATTGGAAAATGAGTAGATGCTCATCAATTAGGGAATGGCTGAATAAGTTATGGAATATGAAAATAATGGAATATTATTGTTCTATTAAAAATGATGAACAAGCTGATATTAGAAAGGCCTGAAAAAATTTACACAAACTGATGTTGAGCAAAACAATTAGAACCAGGAATACATTGTACACAGTAATAGCAAGATTGTGCAGTAATTAACTATGAAAAACTTGGTTCTTCTCAGAGGTTCAATGATCCAAGGCAATTCCAATAAACTTTGGATAAAAAATGCCTTTGGCATCCAGAGAAAGAATTATGGATACTGAATATAAATCAACACAGGCTATGTTCATTTTTTTCTTTTTTTTTCTGTTTTTTTTTTTTCATGATTCTTTCCTTTTGTTCTGATTTTTTTCCCATCATGATTCATACAAAAATGTGAATTAAAAATTTATGTACATGTATAACTAGAAAAAATAATTTAAAAAGGGGGGGGAAGAGAAAGAGTTATGGGATGATTGTTGAGTTAGTACTGGTGATCTCTGAGGAACTATGTAGATTAAGAGAGGTGCTACAGAACTTTAGATAGCCAAGGGTTTTAATTTTTTTTAAAATAAGGAAGTCAGAAGTTCGATTCTAGGTCACTGAGCTTCGTGATAATTCCCAGTAAAATTCTAGAATTCATATATTAATAGGATTATTTATGAGAAGAGGGGATAACTGTGATCTAGCACAATCAGCCTCAATTTGAGCAAGTCATGCCAGAATTTCCTTCTTTTGACTAGATCAATAGCCAATTAGAAGAATAATAACATGCTTAGATTTTGTTGAGACATTTGGGAAAATCTCTCATAATAATGGACAAAAGGAAAAATTGCAAACTTGATAATAATAAAGTTAAAAGCGATTCAAAACTCTTTCAATGTCTAGGTCCAAAGAACATAGATTTATAGTTCAGTGCCAAACTGTAACAAGGTATCTGGTGAAGGATGGAAGGGATTGTTCCTTGGTGTTAAGTCTTTTTAACTTTATTATAAACAACATGAATGACTACATAAATGGCATATTTATCAAACTTGTAAATGATATGAGGCTAATAGGGATAGTTAATATATTGGATGGAAAATCAAGGTTCAAAAACCTCCCCAACTTTGACAGGTTGCTGAAGCTCGTGAGATGAAATTTTATAAAGACAAATGGAAAGTTATATACCTGGATTTAAAAAAAATCAAATTTAGGAAGATATAACTAGAAAGCATTTATAATGTGATAAAAATCTCAATTTCATAGGGAAGTACAAGCTTAGTGTGGGGTGATGAGTTGATGAAGCACTCCAAAAAAGCAAATATGATCATGGGTTTGCATTTGTAGATGTAGAGTGTAGAGTGAGAGAAATAATAATCTTCTAATAATCTGCCTTGTTTGGATGAAAATTAAAGCATGATGCCCATATCTGGGCACCACATTTTAGTAAGTATGAACGATAATTTTTTTTTGTTGTTGTTGTTTAGTTTTTTCAGTCATGTCCAATTCTTTGAGATTTTCTTGGTAGATACTGAGTGACTTGACATTTCTTTTACCTATTCATTTTACAGATGGAAACTGAGACAAAAAGGGTTAAGTGACTTGCCCAGAGTTAGTGTCTGAGGACAGATTTGAACTCAGGAAGATGAGTCTTCCTGACTCCAGATCTGGAACTCCTTTCACTGTACCATCTAGCTACCCTAAGGATGATTAGTAATAGACAAGATAAAATGTGTATAAATAGGAGAGAGAAGGAACTTGAAGCTACACCATGTGAAGAATGGTTGAATGATGGAGGAGATAATTAGACTATGTAAAAGAAAATTTAGGATTAAGATGATTAGCAATATTTAGATATTTTGAATGACTATCATATGGAAGTAAAAAAATTGATCCTAGAAGGCAGAAGTAAGGCTACAGAAGTTACAGAGGATAAGCTTCAATTAAAATTAAGGAAAAATATTTAACAATTAGAGTTGTCTGAAAATGGAATAGTCAAGTTTTGAAAGAATGAATCCCTTGTTACTAAAGGTTTTCAAACAGACTCTGGATGAGTTATTCTTGAGGATGTTATAGATGGTAATCATGCTTGGGGTTGGGACTTAGCTGGAAGAATATTGTGTTTCCTCCTAATTCTGCACTTCTTGATTTTTCTAAGAAGAATCTTATTATTTCTTCACCACCTCACTTTAAACAACGGCTACAAAGAACAATTATGGCATTCTGGTTTATCTATTTATAATTTTCTTAGCAAGATATTCAATAGATTCAGTTCTATATCTCATTAAAATATCATCGCTTACCTTACCTTGAAAACTATTTTCAATTAAACTTTCTGTGTTAGCACAGTGGTACTTAAATTTATATAGGTAAACTTTTACCTGAAACCTTTTCTTGAAAGCAATCCATCTCTAAAAAGTGGTAATGCTCTGCATCTTCATTATCATCATTTCATCATCACTGACATTTATAGAGGTTTGATATTTGCAAAGTATTTCACATACATCACAAGTTGACAAATTATGACTAGTAGACCAAATCCAGCCCTCAAGTGAAAAATGTTATTTTCATTTTTATTGTATTTAATACATGATTTCATTTGATCCTAAAAATATCCAGATAAAGAAGGCACTTCCACAGTTATTACTATCCCCATTTTGTGAATGAATGAATGAAGTGTTTCTTAAGCTCTTATTAACACTGTTTTTAGTTCCAAGGATACAAATAGAAAAGCAGTGAATAGAGGGCAGATCTTAAGAGTCTGAAAGACCTGGTTTCCATGTCCTGTGTCATATACTAACTATCTGCACTATAAGCAAATTACTTAATCTCAAAATCCTATACAGCTTTTTCAGTCTATAAGTTAAAGCAGAGTTGCTGACTGGTTAGGAACTGTCACCTGCTTTCACATGTAAGAGTTGATACAAATTTCCCTTACTTATGAAATCACAGACCTTATCCCCCATAACTGTTCCCCTCCAAAAGATTAAAAAGTTGCAAGACTAAAATAACTATTACAGCCTATTTGTAATGATGACAAAGCTAGTCATGTTAGGGCAGCTAAGTGGCACAGTGGATGGAGTTCTGGTCTGGAGTCAAGAAGACTCATCTTTCTGAGTTCAAATCTGGTCTAGACATTTATTTATTTGCTAGTTAGTTGTGTGATCCTGCACAAGTCACAACCTTGTTTATCTCAGTTTCCTCATCTATTAAATGAAGTAGAGAAAGAAATGGCAAACCACTTCAGTATCTTTACCAAGAAAATCCCAAATGGGGTTGAGAAGAATTGGACATGACTGAAAAATGAGCCAACAACAAGAACAAATAATGGTACAAAATGATAACTACATTGATAGGAAAAGAAAAACACTTCAATTTTGTTAAATCTGTAGCAGCAATTTTGTTGTTATTGTTGTTCAGGCATTTAGTTGTGTCCAATTAAGCATAACCCCATGGACCATAATATGCCAATTGTCAAATTGGACATCATTTAAAATTGGAATCATCAATTACTTTATTCAAAGCCCACAGGAAGATTATTCCAACAAGCAAGTTTTCCCACTGCTCACATCTTTTCAAAATCTCTTCTGGCTATCTAGTATGTATTGGGTAACTACTAGAGCATTTAACCTGGATTTTTAAGCTAGGAGGGTAAGTTCATGCAGGGAGATTTTGTTCAAGACTGCTTTCTGTCAGTAGTCTAGGATGTTGTCCAGCAGAGCTACTGGTGATTGCTGAGGCATCAGAATGGAGAAATAGCCCAGTTTCGTACTATAAAAAATGGAGATTTTCCATTAGTTTGAATGGCATTAACAATGTTTTTTAACTTTTGGGTGAAGAATAATAATAAGTAGCCTTTATATGGTGCTTTAAGTTTTGCAAACTACAGATATCTCATTTTCTCTCACAACAGCCATAGGAGGCTGTCATTGTCTTTGTTTTAGAGATAAGGAAACTGAGGCAGAGAGAAGTTTAAATGGCTTATCCAGGATGACATAGTAAGTCATAGCAGATAAAGATTTGAACTCGTCTTCCTAGCTTTGGATCCAGTGTTCTGCTCATTATCTGGTGATGCTGGGTGCACCCCAGATGAGCAGTGGATGCAATAGCGTTATAGCATCAGAGAATTAGAGCCGGAAGAATCCAAAAGGTCATTTAGACTTACTTCCTCATTTCTTCCACAAGGAAACTGATTAAAACACTAAGTGACTTGACCATGGTCTGCATTAGGTTGCAGAGTTGGGATTTGAATCTGATTCATAGGATAGGGTTTAGAAATAGAAGGAAGGGGCAGCTAGTTGGTGCAGTGGATAGAATACCAGCCCTGAAATCAGGAGGACCTGAGTTCAAATCTGATCTTAAAACACTTAATACGTCCTAGCTGTGTGATCCTGGGCAAGTCACTTTATCCCAATTGCCTCAGGGAAAAAAAAGTGGAAGGAAGCTTAGAGATCACCAAGTCTAATGTCCTCCTCATCTTATATAAGGAGAAGCTGAGACTCACTTACCTTGCATCACAAAACTCATAAGTATCTTGAGTGGCATTGGAATCCAGGTATAAAGAGTTAAGCATTTGATATCAGGAAAACTTCAGTAATGTATGTAAAGTGCTTTGCAAACTTTAAAGCACTATGTAAATGTGATTGTATTATAAATAATTATACATATATGCCTAATTATATCATATTTTATAATACTCAACTCACTCTCAATCTAGTTCCCTTTCCATTGGACCATGCTACCTCTTTAACTCTGAATCTATTACTCCTCACTGCCTTGGTGAAAAAACAACTTCATGTCTAGTGAATCTCTCCCTAAGTTCTCCTCTTGTTTCCATCTTGTTATTTCTCTCAATGAATCATGTATTCAAAGAAATAATGGAACTCGACTTCTAATCTAATACTGATTGAGACACTGTTTAAATAAAACTTCTGCTTGGAGAACTTGGAACTGAGGGCAGACAGCCTTGATACAGCTTGCCAGCAGTTTTTCAAGGCAGAACAAAATGCAGCCTTAAACAACCAAGTAAATAATTCATTGCCATCATGTTCTAGGGGGAAGAGAAATGTTTATTGTAGAAGCTAATGAGTAATAGGGAATAATGAGTGTTATGGGTTTATATGGGTAGAATTCAGTAGAATTCACTTCTAGTTATGGAATTATTTTGTCAAGTCTTCATGAAGGAGGAGGTAGGATTCTAGGAACTGTTTTAATGAAGAGGAAAAACTGGTGAATTTGGATGAGTGTGTTCCAGGGTGAGGGTGCACTCTGTCAGTGGATGTAGAACTGGAAGAACTCAGTGCTCAAAAGTTGCTGTGCTAAAAGTGAATGGGTACACAAAATGGGCAACACCCCTCTTTGTCATTATGTTTTTTTCTTTGTGGTTTTGAGGAGACGAGAATCCATAAATGCAGTCCTAAGAATTGATAGGTCTGTTTGCCATTCCGCCATGGCATCTGTGAGATACATAGTCATTCCAATCTTTGCTTTTATTTTTTTCCCTCTGATTTTAAGGAAGATTTTGGAGTTGAAGTGACCAGTGACTTGAAAGTTTGGGAAATCAAAAGATTCTATTAGAGATGCTGTTGGTAGGTAGTGATGGTGGTAAGTCTCCACTAAAGGCAGAGGTAACAGTCACTGGAAAAAACAAGTCTGTGATTATAGAGGATGTGATTGCAGAAAGTTACAGAAAGACTATTGCCTGAGGACGACAACAGCTTCAGGCAGCTTGCCCCTACAAGGGGGAGAGAAATAATGGCTGGATCCTACAAGGGTGAGAGAGGCTCTAGAAAGGTACTCATGCTTGGAGCCTCACAGGGATTATACCTAACAGGAATTTTATCAGGACTCCAATGAGAAAGTGATAGACTGTCAGAATCCTGTGTATGTTAGCCCCTTTGGCCACATGTAGATACCTTAAATGGGTTCCCTTTGTATTTATTAAGGTACTTTGTGTTTCTTTTCTTCTTAAACTTGTGATACTCTGCTAAAACCTCTCTTAATAGTATTCTCTTAATTCATTTAATATTATTCTCTGTTATATTATTATAACCTCTAATTATTATTAAGAATACTTCTTATTTCTCTATGTATTCAATTATTTGCTGAGGGAGCACAATTCTCAATATTTGTTACAAGCAGATAATCATCTTGTATGTAAGTACCAATCTATATGCTCAAATATATTTACATGCTGTGGCCTTTATATGAAACTTACCTAAACTTTAATGAGAACCTTAAAGATATAGTCAGCATACCCATGAAAACCCACGAATTTAAGTGTGAATGAGTGCCTCTAGTCAGGAAAAACCCCAGGGAGTGCTTTATGTTGAAGTTTTATCTTGGATATATTTTCATGTCCTTTAATAGAATAGGAACCACTGGATAGATTCTCTTCCTGGACCTCTTGTTTCCATCCAGGATATATTAGTTCATAGGAATCCAATGAACACAATTAGAATTTCTCTGTCTCTGTCTGTCTTTCTCTGTATCTCTGTTTAGTGTCAGAATGTAATTTGGAAGTCAGGATTCTGCTGTGCTTCCTTACAAGTCAGAAAACTTGCTTGTTTGAATGAGTATATGCTAATATCTGTTAAATCACTGAACCTCTTTGTTTAAGATCATCTAACTACTAAGTCACATATTGTAATTAATATGAAGAAGCTACATTCTTAGAATACTGGTGCTTAGCAATTTGCCTAAAAAACACCCTGATAGCTCAAAAATGTTTATTTTGTTGTTTTTCTTTTTGATTTTTAGAACTCCTGGACAGCTTGCTGTTTTGTGAGATCCTTATAAACTACAAGTCTATGGGATAAGCTTTGCCTGCAGTCCTAAAGACCTAGAGTAATCGACCCCTTGTGGGAGATCCAACCATCATCAAAGTTTAACTCACTTCATTTTCTTTCTTTTTGAACTGAACCTGCCTGTCCTATCATTGGATAAGTTGGGCACTGCAGTTGAATTGCCTTCTATATTGGTAAGGATCTATTGGAGAAATAAGTAATAGAGATTATCTGGCTGAGATTATCTGGGTGGAGAAAAGTGCTTGAAACATACTGATATTTCTTTCCTGGTTTTAGTCCAAGAAGCCATAGGATTGAGAAGAGTTTGCATTGTGTAACAATGAACAATTTTTAAATTGGCTACAGAGCCGATGACACAGAGGTTGTTGAGCTGAGTTTGAGTGGGTGTTCAAAAGAGAAGTCCCACTCTTTTGGCATTCTCTTTTCCTTTGTGGCTTTGAGGAGGCAGTATTGTTTTGAGATTTCTCCCCAGAACTGGAATGGGGTAGGGGAGGAAAAGACCAATAGTGTCTGTGAGCTGGTGGTAAGTAACCACCGTCTCTTTTGTGTTTGCTTCCTTGATGATTGAGCAGCATCCTTGAGATGGCTATGATCAGGCAGTCACCTTCGGCTGAAGTCTGGAGAGACTATTCAGGAAGCTGAAGTCTTCCTCTTCCTCAGCTCTTGAGTAGAAGGGAAAGAGGCTACCAAAAACAGAAAGAGTAGATTGGCCTAGCAGAGAAATGGCATAATCCCTAACCTCTCTTACCACTCTAAAACTTAGTTAATTCTAGAGATAGAAGGGAAAACTTGGGAAGATGCGAAGAAGGAAAAAGTTCCAAATTTGTTAGCCAGTTTATCAAGGAACAATAATGAGTTTACAATAACTAGAGGACTTTCTATTACTGAAGGTTGCTGTTCAGTTGTTTCAATCATAACTGACCCCTTATTCTTGGCAAAGATACTGGAGTGCTTTGCTGTTTCCTTCTTTAGCTCATTTTACAATAAGAAAATGGAGGTAAACTAGGCTGGGTGATTTGTCCAAATTCACACAGATTGTAAGTGAATTTGGATTTGCACTTACAAAGATGAATTTTCCTGACTCCAGGTCTGGTGTTCTAGCTACTGCCCCACCCAGCTGCCCATTATTGGAGGACTGAGCCTATAATGTCATTGTTGACTGTGATGGGGTGAGCTGGTCATGAGAGATTGTTATGGAGGGAAGAAGCTCATCCTGAGTTTTCACAGAAGATTGAGGAATTCATTTGATAGTTTTCTTTTCACTGTCAGGCCTAATCTGGAACTAGGAAGCATTGAAGTCTCCTTTATGTCCCGTGCCACGGGGTGAAGGCTTGAGCCATCCTTTTCTCGTGACATTTAGGGTGCTTTCTGGCGACTATAAGTAGCTCCAGAACACTTCCCACCCTTCCCCCCAAAAGTGACTTTCAGAAAGCTGATGTCAGTTCTTTAGTGAAGTTCACCCACTCACCCACCCTGTGGTTTCACAGTTTGATGTTTTACAGTTTGCATGATAGCTGGGGAGATGGAGAAGGGAATTAACTTGGAGTTAGGCTACCCATAAATACCATCCATGTAATTAGATGATGAAAAGAGAATTCTAAAAGCCTCCAATTCAGTTTCCATCATTTAAGGTATATTTATTTAATTAACTGTGACCCTCAGGAGCAGTCTGAGACAGTGTTGAAAATAGGAAGAACAAAGGGGTACAAGGAATTCTGAAACTGATAGTTGCTGCTAATCTAATGCATGCACTTTGGGATTCCTGTCCAAAGCATTCATAGCCCATTTATTCCCCTCACATTTCCGTGGTACGCTAATTTAATCTGATTTCCTAGCTTTAGAATTAGAATTGCAGCATAATATAACAGGAACATATGTTTAGAGAAGCCCAAATGTGGCTAGGCCCAAGCTGGCTGTCCAGCTGACAGCTGGAAAGATTATCTAATGTTTCTTTTGAGCCCGAGGTCCTGTATGAAATAATCTGAGGAGCCAGACCAAAGAGCATCACTGTTTGTTTGGGGAGTCAGCTTCCCTGGCTGTTGTAGGAGGAAATGATTTGTTCTGCTGACTCCTTCTCAAAGAATCAGGATGCTTCATTTATGGAGTGAACCAGATGCTTTGAATCAATAACAGTGGTTTCATTATATTTGTTTCCTGGGTGACCTCACGGCCAAGGAAGGGTGAATTTTTTCTCTTGATTTTTGTTTGTTTTCCTCCAAGAAAAGTGCTATTGTTATTTCTAGAAGGGACCCTCTTTCTTATGAGAAATTCTCAAACTTTCTTCTTTTAGTAAGTGAATCCTGTTTATTTGAAATAAGCAGTGAACTGGATCTCTGTCCAAGCAGTTATTTATGAGATGTTTTGAGTGAGGGAGTTTAGAGACCCAGAATCACCGGACATTAGGAGGAGAGGTGGAAGTGACCTCAGAGGCCAGCTTCCTGAGGCCCAGACTATGTGAACAACCTGTTTAAGGTCACATCGATGGTCCTCTGACACCAGAGCCAGTGTTCTTTCATTAGTATTGTAGAAGACCCAAGAGCAGATTATGAAATCAGAGAATCTTAGGGTGTCTCAGTGACTCTCTAGTCCCATCAGTATAAAAATACCTTCAACAGATTATTATTTATACTCTCGTTTGAAGACCTCCAGTGAGGGACAACCTACTGCTTCTCATAGCTCCAAGGTGGCACAGTGGATCAAATACTGAACCTGGAGGCAGGAAGTTCAAATGTGGCTTCAGACATTTGCTAGCTATATTGATGGAATATAGCTTCGGGGAGACAGCAGTAGGAAGGTCTCCCCGATTTTGGGATGCTTCTGTTTTAACGATTTGTCAATGATTCTAAAGTTTTCTGGCTTTAGAATCAGTGATCTTGAGTTCCACCCTCCCCCCCACCTTAGAGTGCTATTGTTCTAACAATCTGTCCATCAATGATTGTAAAAGTCTTCTAGCTTAGAAATATAATAATATTTCTTCCCTTAGATTTTAGGGAAGATATATTAGTGATCCATATATAAGACATAGATTAGTCTAGACATAGGTAAACTTAGATTAATAATCTGTCTGTCAATGATTCTAAAATCTTCTGACTTTAAGATAGTCCTAGATCTGCTGATCAGTCAAAACCAAATTCCTGACACCACTTCTCAGTTCTAACTCTAGGCCATAAATTAGCATATTAGTGACATGAAGAACTAGATAATTTGTCTCCTTTCTTTTGGTTCTTGCTAAATTCTTTTGGAACTTAGTCTGCTGCCATTGGTTACAATTACAGTAATTTTGCCTCTTGATCTGGAGATGGGTTCAAGCCTGCAAATTTTTTTGAGACATTTTGTGACACTGGTCTGTGACCCCCAACCATTTGGGATCTTTCCTGAACCTCACCAGTATGATCCTAGGTAAGTTGAGTTGGAGAAGGAAATGACAAATCTCTCCAGTGTCCCTGCCAAAAATTTCAATGGGGTTATGAAGAGTTGGACGTGATTGAAGAGTAAAATTGTTCAGATGATTTTCATCACTATTTTTTTTTAAGACCAGACCTACAATTTCACTGTTATATGGAACTTCCTGCAAGGAAATTCTCTCTATAAATGCAGGTCAGCAATGCCATTTATAATCTTAGAGAATGACTTACTCAGAATCACAAAGCTAGCGTGGATCAGAAGCAAATCTGAAACCCAGCTATTTTGGAGTCAAAGGCCAGGACTCTCTTCATTATATGACAGTTTCTTGATTTTCTTTATATCTTCCAAAACCTGTTACTCTGCAACTTTTTATTTATTGCTCCTGTTCTCATTTTTGGGTCTAAGAACAAATTTAATCCCTTGTTCATGTGACATCCCTTTGCCGACCTGAAGGAAGCTATCACTTTTTCCTCAGATATAAGTTTTCTCTTTTCTAGCTTTTATCTCTACCTCTGTTAATCTATTAGTATATGGCATGATCTAGAAGCCCATCTGGATGTTCTCCAAAAGGGTACTCAAAAGGGTATCTTGCCAACTTTTTCAATGCTTCAAATGTGGTTTGATTAGGGTGGACTATAGTAGGTCTATGAGCCCTTGAAACCATACTTGGGAGGTAGGGTGAATGGTGTCTGAGCCAGTACCAGTTAGATTTAGCTCAGTTCATCTGCTGTATCCATCACACTGGGCTAAATTAGGCACTTGTTCAAGAGACCAAAATAAATACAAGGATGATTACCTTCCCTGAAGCTTTTCTCCTATTTTTTTTTCTAATTTGGGGCCTTTCTTGTGAGATTACTTTGAATTGTATACCTTTATTCGTGATGGTCATAAGCCAAAAGAACATGAAGATAACTGCAGATCATGTCTCAACACTTATTATAGAGGATGAGAGAACAAGAGAAATAATAAGAAGAATTGGAAAGATCTTCCAAATTAAATCAATAAGTAAGATGATTAAGATTTACATACTACTATGAAGTTTCATCCTTACATGGTACCTGGGGGCACTCCCTGCTCACCTTTTCATGACTGTATATTCTAGTTTGAATCTAAAATTCAAGCCGCAGTTCAACTCTTTCAGATGAATGAACAAGAGAAAGACATAGTGCTAAACCTGGGAACCAATATCCATTATTTCTTTAATTGTCTAAACAAATGCATGGCTTTGAAATACAGATGTGGCAGATAAATGGATAGAGTAACTGGATTTGGAAAACCTGAGTGAATCTTGTCTTATGTGGCTTTGGGAAATCTTTTAATTTCTCTCAACCTCAGTTTCCTAATTTGTAAAATGCCAATAATAATAGCATCTACCCCATTGCATTGTTGAAAGGATTATAGCACTTTGTAAGCCTTACAATATTATATAACTTTTAGCTATTGCCTTGATATAATCAGTTAAAGCCTTTGAGCACCATGTTTTGTGAATATTTTCTTTAAGAAAAGAATCTAGAGGAGCAATAGGTGATGCAATGGACAGCATGCTGGGCTTGGAATAAGGAAGAGCTGAGTTCAAACCTGACCTCTCATACTTACTAGCTATGTGACCCTAGAAGTCACAACGTTGTTTGCCTCAATTTCTTCATCTGTAAAATGAACTAGAGAAGAAAAGGCCCCAGATAAATCACTCAAGTGTCTTTGGCGATTACTTATTTCTTTCCTCATCCCAAAAAAGAAAATGAAAAAAAAAAAAGTAGTTGAGAAATACTTATCATGGTAAGTACTGAGCAATATCACAATAAAATTAAATGAACTGTATCTTGTTGGGAATGAAACAATCAATAAAAAATAATCAGTTATTGCCTCTACTAAATAATGTTAAATAAATAATCAGTTAATGCCTCTACTAAATGCTGAGCATTTAGGATTGGGGGATATAAATCCAAAGAATGACATAATATCATCTTGCAAAAGGAGCTCATGATTAATGGGGAATGGATAAATATGTGCCCATGAAGGTATGTAAAAATGTGCATAAACATAATGTTGATACACATATGTGTATAAATGGGTTGGCCCAAAAAATCTATTAATTCTTAAAGCTGTAGCATTTTTAAAAAATACTTTTGGGGGTATTCTGTACACAACACACACAGACACACATACTAAAGACACACACTCAAACAATGGAATATTTAAATACAAGGTAGTTTAGGAGGGAGGTCATTGGCAATCAGAGGATCAAGAAAAGGTTGGTGCAGAAGATGGTATCTGAACTTTTTCTTAACGGAAGAGAGGAATTACATATAACAGACATAGGGAGGATATGCCTTCCCAGGGAGACAGCTAGTACAAAGACATGGAAACCAGAGTTTTAGTTTCATGAATAAAAGAAACAGAGAAAAGGTTGGCAGCTAGTTGTTGATTTTTAAATCAGCTATTTCTGTGTAGTCAGACCACAAACTAGAAGAAGAAAAGGTTAATAGGAGAAGGCCCTGCAGGGAATTAGAATAGTGTCAATTTGATGTATAGATGCTGATGTAGTGCTGATTGATACAGGTCATGTGTCTCAAACACAGTATTGATGCTGAAAAATAGGAAGTGGTTAAAGGTAAAAATCTAATATTGACAAAGTATCAATGTTTCCCATAGAGATTTAACCAATTAAAAATAATAATTACAGCAATGGAATTCATCTGAATCAATATTATTTTATTGTTACAAAATTCTTAGTTGAGTTTTAGAAGATTAGAATCGAAAGATTACTACCATTAGACTTTTTCTTTTATTAAAAAGATAAACATTATGGATGCTTTCTATTTTTTACATCATCATCATCATCATCATCTTCCTTTCTGGTTGTTTCCCCAACTCTCAATACAGTAGAAATCCAATTAACCTTCTCTAATAAGATTAAAAAATTAAATAAAAACCAATCGCCCCAGTACATGGAATATTCTACAACCAGAATGCAAATATGTCCAAACCTGCAATCCCGTTGAGTCTCCACTAAAAGATCAGAGGTATATTTCCTCTTCTCTTTTCTGGTGCCGAGATTGATCATTACCATTACTCATGATTTAGTTTTGGTTTAGTGTTCTTTTCATTTACACTATTGTTATCATAATGTATGCTGTCTTGCTTTCTATTTCACTTCACCTAAATCTTCACATATTTCTCTTGATTTCTCATGGAACTGATAGAATGCTGGATCTAGAGTCAAGAAGACCTGAGTTCAATTCTGCCTCAGATATTTATCAATTGTCTAATCCCAGGCAAGTTACTTAACTTCTGTTTGTCTCAGTTTCCTTATCTGTAAAATGGGATAATATTAACATCTACTTCCTAGGTTGTTGTGAGAATCAAATGAGGTAATAACCGTAAATCATTTAGTACAGCTTTTGGCATATATAAAGTGCTATATAAACATTGGTTATTATTATTATTATTACTAACATGGAATATCATTCCTTTTTATATATGTAATAATTTATTCATCAATTCTTTAATCAGTGGATACCTACTCTATTCCAGTTTGTTTTTCTATTATAAAAGTGCTACGATGACTATTTTAGTATATAGAAGAGCTTCTTTCTGCTTTTGACCTCCTTGGGTTTATGTACCCACTGCTGGGATCTCTAGGTCAAAGGGTATGAACAACTTAATGACTTCCTGAATAAATTTATTGGCTCTTTTCTTCTCCTCTCACAATAAACAGTTTAATGCCAAGAATAGGCACAGAAACAGCATGAGAAATACAGGTCTTTTTTCTTTTTGTCTTTCTCTGCCATAAGACCAGTCCTTAAATATTTTGTTTTGTTATTTACATCTGTCCCACAACTGATGTTGTAAATATTAAGAACCTTTCTCGCCCTCTGTAAAAGTGGCAAGTTTCTCTACTTCTTGCTCCTTCCTTTTGTTAAGATCCATTTGCCCTTTAACCAGTTTGTTTGAGTCATTGAAGATGAAGTCCACAGCCTATTCAAGCTATTTTAATAATTAAAAGTATATGGGCAGTGCTACTTGTTTTCTTCCTCAACTTTATGCCCAAATCTCTTCTCTTGTGTTCATGTAAATAAAAATAAACAAAGGAAAAATAATTTAGTGCCATACTAAATTTTCATATAAAAAACTCTTCTTTGCTGAAAAGATCTGCATACATTTTCCACTACTGCACAAAAAGTACATTTTCAGAACAGTATTTATCAACAGGATAACGTGAAATACCTGCAAATTAATGTTATCATAAAAACTTGGACTTGCATTTCCTGCCCTTTGTTTGTGTAAATGTGTCTCCTTTATCTTGCATTAAAGTGGGTTTTTGTATGTAACATAATGGTTTCCTGTGTGTGCTGAAGAGACATAGAATAATACAGGCTTTTTCCAGCATGAGAAAAATGACTTTCCAGCTGCATTGCATTTCTGGAAATGGAATCAATCATAACCACTGGCACCAAGCAGTGAGTGTCTGGACTCCAGTTGAGAAAGGGAGGATGGTGTTTGCATTGCTCTCAAATACCCACTTTGCCACAGGGCGGATATCTTAATGTGATATTTCTGTACCCTGAAGAAATGAGACTGTGGTTGAAACCAGCACTCAATATCCAACCACAACCTGGAATTAGCATGTCCACTGGGGTCTTTTTCTTGGTTAGGGGTGAGGGGGCTTCTTTTCAACATAGGGCCAGTTCTTGATTATAAGAGTGTTGATTACCCACTTTATGGATTATTCTTAGTAAATGTTTAATCTGAAGCTGGCTCCTTCTTCCCTCAGCCCCCTTGCCACCCAGCATGTTTATCCATTCCCACTGTCAGTTAGAATATGCTTGGGAAATGCAAACCATTTTTAAATATTAGTTTAAACAAATAGATACTTCTGCAAAAAAGGACTAGATGCTGTTTTATATAAAATCAATTAGTGTATATTAATACAAGTATATTATTTACTTAAGGGCCATTGGGTGGTACAATGTGTAGAATGGTGAACCTGGAGTCAGGAAAAGTTGAATTCAAATCAGACCTCAAACACTTACTAGCAGTGTGATCTTGGACAAATCACTTAACCCTGTTTGCCTCAGTTTCTTCACCTGTCAAATGAGCTGGAGAAGGAAATTATCAAATAAATCATTCTAATATCTTTGCCAAAAAAATCCCAAATGGGGTTACAAAGAGTCTAACATGACTGACAATGACTGAACAAAAACAAATTATATACTTAAATACCAGAAGAGAACTGTCAACTCACTGATTAGGTATTCCTTTCAAAGATACAGATCAAAACTTACAAATTTCACTAGTGATGGAGAGTTCCACCTATTATGAATGAATGGGTAAAAAGCAACAACTATACGAAGAAGAAAAAGGAGTAAGAAGAGGAAGAGGAGGAGGAAGAGGGGGAAAAGAAGGAGGAGGTGGAAAAGGAGGAGGAGGAAAAGGAGAGGGAGAAGTAGGAGGAGGAAGAGGAGGAGGAGAGAGAGGTGAAGGAGAAGGAGAATTAAGTGTCTAATGTGTGCCAGACTATGTACTAAGTTCTGGGAATAAAAAGAAAGTAAAAACCACAATTTCTGCCCTCAAGAAGCTCATGATCTTCTGGGGGAGGAAAGCACCAAAACATTTCTATACATATAATATGTATACAAAGTAAATGAGAAGTAATCTCAGAGTGAAGACGTTAATGGTGAGGTCTGGTGAGGCATTAGGGAAAGGCTCCTAAAGGTGGGATTTAAGCTGAGGCTTGAAAGAATCCAAGATGTGAAGTGAGGAGGAATAGAATAGAGAACAAAGAGCATTTTGGACTAGGAGGATAGCCACTGAAAAGGCACAGATGCTAGAGAGTGAGTGACTTGTGCAAACAATAAATGGCCAGGAAATCAAAGTCACTATATTGTAGAAAACGTGGAGGGGAATAAAGCAAGACAGCTGGAGGAGTAGGAAAGAGCCAGGTTGTGAGGTGTAAAGGGCTTAAAAGCCAAACTGAGACTTTCTATTTGATTCTGGAAGTAAAAGGAACTATAAACCTTTTTTGCAAAATCATTTCAACAGATGAGTGGACTCGAGTGGGAAGAGACATAAGGCAGAGAGGCATTAATTAAATATGAATGTTGTGGAAAATATTGCCTTGAACTCTGAGGATACAAGAAAAAAACAAAGACAGTCCCCTTTGCTCTCAAGGAGCTCACAAGAGGGAGAAAACAAATATAAGTGATTTCAGCCATGAGTCAGATAGAAAAATCCCATGGTCCTTTAGGGACAGCTTGGTGACAGTGGATAGAGCACAAGGCCTGGAGTCAGAAGATCATCTTCTTGAGTTCAAATTTAACCTCGGTCACCTACCAGCTTTATGATCCCAAGCAAGTCACTTATTCCAGTTTGCCTCAGTTTTCTCATCTGTAAAGTGAGCTGGAGAAGGAAATGGCCAAACACTTTAGTATCTTTGCCAAGAAAACCTCAAATGGGTCATAAAGAATTGCACACAACTGAAAATGAATAACAACAAGATGTGTTTATATATACATATATATGTATCATTTATATTAATAAAACTGTATGGAATTATGGAATTGCCCTGCTATGTGTTTAAATCTAATACAAAGCAACTTTTGGATTATGTTAGCCCTGTAAATCCCTCCATAAGTGAGAATAATCAAGAATTATTGATTGTATTTTGGGTAGCACAGCAAATCTTAAATCAGTTCTCTATTTTATGAAAATTAGACTATTAATGCTTGAGATATTAAGCAAATAAATCGAATTTAGGATAGATGACACTTCCCTCCCCCCCTTTTCTCCACCCTTTTCAGGGGAAAAAATAAATAGAAGCAGAGGTAGCTAACTTGCCTGATTTCTCTAGGGCTTGTTTTTGTAGGTTGTACCATAAATATAGCCTGAAGCAGCTTGCTAATAATATTTCTGCAAAACATTTTGATGGATGTAATTAACATTTCCTGGTTCTTCCACTTGGGTCCTTTGTTGATATTTTGTTTGGAAAGCTTGTCACCTTTGCTCTTTGTCCTACTGTATGGGATCCTGTTTCCATAGCAACACAGGGAAGGCAAATGGGGCTGGAGAGCTGGGGACCTGTTCTTCAGGAACCTGCCTCGGAAAGTTCGCACCTGAAATAACAACATGCAAATCAGCTCAGCAGACGATGAACAAAAAGGAGAGAGGCACTTTTTGGGGAGATAGTTTATTTGGGTTTTTCATACATTTGTTTTACTAACAGCTCCAACATCTTGTACTATCTTTTCTGCTTTTGGGGACCAAATTAAGATCATAAAAACTCCAACAATCCAAAAGAAGCAAAAAAAAATCACAGTGGCAGCTACAATGATTTGTATTTTTATGAAATATTTTTATAAAGAGAACAGTGACAAAGTATTCACTTAAAAAGAAATATTTTTATGAAGAGAACAGTGACAAAGTATTCACTTGAAAAGTATACTTGGCTCCTGATGAATTGAATCTATTTTTGAATCTCTTTTTGCTGGCTCAGGAATGAAGATGCTATCCTGAAAGGGTTTTTGAGATGGTCAATTAGATGGAAGGGACAACGTGGAGTTCTTTGTCAGAATGATGGCATTTGTTGAATATTAACAAAAGTGAAGATACTGTGATATCCTAAGGCTAGATTTGAAGCTACAGGACTGAAGTTCATGGCTCATGCTACTTCTTTCTTTTTTAACTTTGGATAAATAAGTTTACTTACCTTGACCTCAGTTTTCTCACCTGAGGGATGAGAAGTTGCACTGAATGAGCTCTAGACTCCCTTCAAGCTCTATAATCATAAAGCTCTAAGTATCACAGTACTAGATGAAATCAGGTTAATGTTTATAGTTTAAGGGACCTACAGTAGCTACGCCCCAATAAAGGAGGAAGTGTTTGCCTCTCTTACTTTGGAGTGTACTAAACATTGCCAGACACAGCTATTTTCACAGCAATTCACACCTGTTTCTTATGTATATTCTGTTTAGACAACTTCTTCCCTTAGTTTTCAATTACTTTGCAATCAAGGACCCCAAAATAGACCATATCACCTCCCAAAGGTAATGATTAAACATCGTAACACTTCGTTTTATTTGAACACATACAGTGAAGTTATCACACATCAGCTGAGACTCTCCAGTCACACCCTTCTGTTGTCTCACACTTTCCTCCTGGGGCTCTCTCCCTTATGTGGCAGTCTCATTCATAAGCCCTGGCTCTTTACTTCATCATCACCATACCTTTTACTCTATTTGGAGGGAAGTTGCAGTAAGATGGTGACTCCCACCTCTGTGTGGTGATGATTCAGAGACACAGTGCAAAGCCTTTCTCATCATGTAATTCTTGGCTTGAACTTTTCAGTTTGCTGATCCATCTCAGGAAGATTCTAGCTTCCTCACATGTCCTGACCTTAGATTTTTTTTATTATAGCTTTTTATTGACAAAACATATGCATGGGTAATTTTTCAACATTGACCCTTGCAAAACCTTCTGTTCCAACTTTTCCCCTCCTTCCCTCCACCCCCTCCCCTAGATGGCAGGTGGACCAATGCATGTTAAATATGTTAAAGTATATGTTAAGTACAATATATGTATACAAGTTCATACAGTTATTTTGCTGCACAAGAAGAATCGGACTTTGAAATAATGTACACTTAATCTGTGAAGGAAATAAAAAATGCAGGCGGAAAAAAAAGAGGGGTTGGAAATGCTATGTAGTGGTTCACACTCATCTCCCAGAGTTCTTTCACTGGGTGTAGCTGGTTCTGTTCATTACAGATCAATTGGAACTGATCTGGATCCTCTTATTGTTGAAGATGTCCACTTCCATCAGAATACATCCTCATACAATATTGTTGTTGAAGTATATGATGAACTTCTGGTTCTGCTCGTTTCACTCAGCATCAATTCACGTAAGTCTCTCCAAGCCCCTCTGTATTCATCTTGCTGCTGAACTTACATTTATGACACTTCCTGATATTACTTAAGTTTCTCCTTCCCAGGAGGATCTGCCCTCTTGGACTGTTTCTCTGGTGACTACCATATGTTAGCCCTCACTGGACAAAACAACAGTGTTGTTGCCTATTAAATCAACTTCTTGGGGCCAGCAGAGACAGAGCTTTTTGTTATCCTGAAAGTTCCCCAGTAAGGAAAGCCATTTCCCCAGCTGTTCTTGGTGGCTGCTCCCTGATGAAAGGGTTGTGGCCATTTCTGGAGCAGAATTCTCAGAACTTGGCCACATTGGTATTTTCCATTTTGCAGGAAGTAAATTCTTGTCCTGAGCAGCAGTTCCAGACAGGTTCCAGACATAGAGACACCTCCTCCCAAACCCATTCCCCCCTCCCCCAGGCTCTTTCACTGGGCAGGTGGAGGACCTCCCAGAACTCCTGATTGAGTTCAAATTGTTTGTAGACTTCCACCCCCTAAAAAGATTCCCCCCAACCCAGGAGAAGGTAATCTTCATCAAAGTTCCTCTATCAGAGAAGTCTGACTTCGGGGTCATCTCCTATCTCCAAGAAAATTCTCCATCCCCAATCGATAATATGAAAACTCTAGAAGAACTGGTATAACCTGTTTGGAGCCAAGATTACTAACTAGTAGATGCCCACCAGGATCAGGGAAATGGGCTCACTTCTTCCACACCCAAAAGTTAAGATTTGGCTGCTCTTGTGGATCAATTTTTGGAAAAGTCTGACTATATTTAAACAAATCTCATCATGCTCTCATTTATCCAGAAATATGAAAGTGCTAGTCCTGCTTTCTTTAGTCATGAAAGAAGAAGCTGTGGTAGATATATCAACACTTTTATTCCACTGACTAGAGATCCTATTGCATGATAAAGGGGAGCTGTTCCTTCCCCTTCTCCATTTGGAGATGGAATGTTAGCAACATTCCACTATTTGGACTATAAAAAGGGAGTGGTTGGAGCAGTAAAGTGGTGCAGTAGTCCTAAAGTCAGGAGGATCTGAGTTCAAATTTCGTCTCAGACACTTCCTAGCTGTGTGACCCTGGGCAAGTCACTTAATCCCAATTGCCTCAGCAAGAAAAAAAAAAAAAAAAAAAAAAAAAAAAAAAGAAGTGGTAGTCAGACTTGCCCCTTTCTACCTATTTCCAGGATGACTACTTCTCACATCTGAATGCATTACCTAAGACACCCATATATAACACTTACCCATTGTGCCTTAACTATATCCTGAGCCACAGATCCCTTCCCAGCATTTGTATTATTGCTATATTCTGAGTCGCATGAAGCAGTATTATAGGTTTATGTATAGGGTTATGTATCCAGTCCCCCACTTCCAGCCCCAGGATATATATATTGATAAACCAAATGAGAGCTGGAACTATAACAGGAGTTCTTGGAAAAGAGTTCAGCCAATAATACTTCACTCCTCTGACAATAATAATAATATTTATATAGTGCTCACTATGTGACAGGCACTGTGCTAAGTGCTTTATAATTATTATCATAAGTCTTTTGGAACTGTATTGTATCATTGTATTGCTCTGAATAGCTAAGTCATTCACAATTCATCATATAATATTGCTGTTACTGTGTACAATATTTTTCTAATTCTGCTCATTTCATTTTGTATCAGTTCATGTATTTCCAGGTTTTCCTGAAATCTACCTGTTTGTCATTTCTTATAGCACAGTACTGTTATACGAGGATCATAAACTACAGCTTATTCAACTATTCCCCAATTGATAGGCAGACTCTCAAATTTCCAATTCTTAGTCACCACACACAAAAAAAAAAAAACTGATAATTTTTTTGTACAACTAGATTATCTTTCCTTAGACTCCTTAAAAAATTCTCTTTGAGATACAGACCTAGCAGTAGTTTTGCTACATTAAAAAGCATAAATAGTTTATATCCCTTTGTGCATAATTCCAAATTGCTCTCCAATCAGTTCATAATTCAACCAACAATGCATTAGTGTCCTAGTTTTCCCATATCCCTTCCAATATTTATCATATTCTATTTATGTCATATTAACCAATCAAAAAGGTATGATATTATACTTCAGAGTTGTTTAATTTTGTATTTCTCTCTTAGTGATTAGATCATTTTCTGCCACTATCTCTTCCTTTGCTTTTATATCCACTTTTTCCTTTGTAATATAGCTTCTGATCTTATTCCACCAAAACTACTCTCTCCGAAATTATAAATGATCTGTTAATTGCTGTATCTAATGTTCTTTTCTCAATCTTCCTTCTTAAATTTTCTGCAGCCTTTGACACCGCTAATCACCTTCTTTTCCTTAATATTCTCTTTTTTTTTCTAGGTTTTTGGTACCATCATTCTCTCCTGGTTCTCCTGTACCTAGCAGATTGCTCCTTCTCATGGAGGTCCCATGGGGATCTAACCTGAATTCTCTTTTCTCCCTCCATACTACTTGGTGATCTCATTAGCTCCTATGAATTTTATACCATCTCTATGCTGATGATTCCTGAATCTACCTATCTGTCCTAACTTTCCTGCTGACCTCCAATGTCATATCTCCATCTTCCAACTGCATTTCTGACATCTTGAATTGGAAGATATTGTTCCCTCTAAACCCTCGCCTACTACTAAGTTCCCTAATATTGTGAAGAGTATCACCATCCTCCCCTGACCCTTAGACTGACAACTTAGGTGTTATCCTCAGTTTCTCACTATATCTCCCCCTCTCTCTCCATGTTCAATCTGTCACCAAGGACTATTGATTTTACCTTTCCAACATCTCTCAGATACTCTCCTTCCTTTCCCCTGACATTGTCATCACTCTTGTGCAGACCCTTAGCAGCTCATGTTTGGACCATTACAATATTCTACCATTGGGTTTTTCTGCTTTAGTCTCTTCCAACTTCAACTTATCTTCCATTCAATCACCAAAGTAGTTTTCCTAACATACAGGCCTGACCATGTCAGCCTCCTTTTTAATAAACTTCAGTGGCTTCCTATTTCTTAATTGTTACTGTTGAGTGCTTTTTCAGTTGTGTCTGATTCTTCACGACTCTGTTTAGGGTTTTTGTGGCAAATATAGTGAAGTGCTTTGCTATTTCTTTCTTTAATATACTGAATGGAAAGTGGAGCCAAGACGGTGGAATAAAGGCAGGAACTTGCCCAAATTGCTCCAAATTCCTTTAAACAAATTATAGAGCATCAGAACACTCAAAAAGATTGAGTAGAATATTTTCCGGCAGAAGGTAACTTAAAAGCTCAGTAGAAAAGGTCTGTGACATCAGGGTGAGGGTGATGGTACAGCCCCAGCCCCAATCCTAGCCCTGGCCCAGACCCAACCTCTGAATCAGTGACAGTGGGCTCCAGACCTGTCAGCCCAGAGACACCAAAGAGGAGCTGGAAGGTCAGCAGAAAAGATCTACCCACTGGGCAATCCCAGCACAGAGCCTACCTCAGCTCCAGCCTGGACCCCAGCCTCAATGAGGTGGAACCTCTGAATCAGCAGCAGTGAACTTCTCAGCTTGGGAACACCAGAGAGGACTCAGAAGGTCAGTGACAGGGTCTGTGGCAATGGGTCTGGTGGGCAGTCATAGTGCATCCCCAGCCAGCACACTAGCTCTCACAGCTACAGTGGGGCAGGGACACTTCTAACAGCTCTAGGACAGAAAAGAGGGCTTGTGCTCAGGTTCTCTGAAATAGCTGCACAAAACCCCTGAATCCTGGGACAGTGCACTCCCCTACTTTAACAACAAAACAAAACAAAACAAAAAAACACAACAGTGTCCAACTTTAACAAAGAGCTAAAGGGCAAGTAATAGAATAAGAAAATGAGCAGAAAACAAATAAAAAAGTTTCTGAATATTGAAGGTTATTTATGGTGATAAGGTACATCAGAACACACACTCAAAAGATAACAAAGTCAAAGCTCTTACATCCAAAGTCTCCAAGAAAGAATAAGAATAGTACTCAAGCCATGGAAGAGCTCAAAAGGGACTTTGAAAATCAAATTAGAGAGATAGTGGAAAAATTAGGGAAAGAATTGAGAGTGGCACAAAAGGAAATACAAAAAAACTAATGAATAAAGAGAAGAATGTCTTAAAATAGCAAAATTGGCCAATTGGGAAAGGAATTCTCACTGAGAAAGAAAAGCACACTGAGAAAAACAATTCTTTAAAAAAATAGAATTGAGCAAGTGGAAGCTAATGACTTTATGAGAAATCAAGATACAATACAAAACCAAAGAGAGAGAGAGAGAGAGAGAGAGAGAGAGAGAGAGAGAGAGAGAGAGAGAGAGAGAGAGAGAGAGAGAGAGAGAGAAATAGGAAAAAAAGTGAAGTATCTAATTGGAAAAAAAAAACTGATCTGGAAAATAGATCCAGGAGAGATAATTTTAAAATTATTGTTCTTCCTAAAAGTCATGATCAAAAAATCAAGGAAACCGGTCCTGGTATTCTAAAACCAGAGGGTAAAATAGAAATTGAAAGAATCCACTGATCATCTCCTGAAAGATCACAAAATCAAAACTCCCAGGAATATTATAGCCAAAATTTGGAACTCCAGGTTAAGTAGAAAATATTTCAAGCATTCAGAAAGAAACAATTCAAATGTAGTGGAGCCACAGTCAGGATAATACAAGATTTAGCAGCTTCTAAGTTAAAGGACCAGAGGGCTTGGAATATGATATTTTGGAGTGCAATGGAGCTAGGATTGCAGCCAAGAGTCACCTACCCAGCAAAACTGAGTATAATTCTTCAGAGGAAAAGATGGTCATTCAATGAAATAGGATTTTCAAGTATTCGTGATAAAAAGACCAGAACTGAATGGGAAATTTGATTTTCACATTGAGGACTCTGGAGAAGCATAAGGAAGTAATCGGGAAAGAGATATCACAAGGGACTTAATAAGGTTTATCTGTTTATATTCCTGTTTGCAAGGATGATACTTGTTAACACATTAGAACTTTCTCATTATTATGGCTATTAGGAGTATGTAGAGACAGAGAACAAAGGTGTAAGTTGAAGATGAAGAGATAATATCTTTTTTTTTTTGTAAAATGATTAAATTAAGGAGTGAGGGAGGAATGTATTGGAAGAAAGGGAAAGGGAGAAGTGGAATGGTGCAAATTATCTGCTATAAAAAAAGAGGCAAGAAAAAGTGGAGGAGAAAGGGAGAGGAGAAGTTGAGTGAGTGAACCTTACTCTCATCAGAATTGGCTCAAAGAGGAAATAACATACATACTCAATAGGGATACAGAAATCTATCTTGCCCTGCAGGAAAATAAAAGGGGAATAAGATGTAGGAAGCGGGGGAGGATGATAAAAAAGAGGGCATATTGACAAAGCAAGTGATCAGTAGCAAAACACTTTTGAGGAAGGGAAGGGTGAAAGGAGAAAGAGAATAAATTAGAGGAAATATAATTAGCAATAGTAAGTGTAAAAAAATTGAAGCAAGTTTCTGTGACGGAATATTATTGTTTTCTGTAAAATGATGAGCAGGATGCTCTCAGAAAATAGAACAAAACAAAACAAAACAAAAAAAAAACAAACCTGGAAAGTCCTCTACAGACACAGTGAAATATACTGCATATAAACTAATAGCAATGTTCTGGGATGACCAGCTGTAAATGACTTTGTTATTCTCAGTAGTACAATCATTCACACCAATTCTGAAGGATATATGATGAAAAATTCTATCCATACCCAGAGAAGGAACTGATTGAATCTTAATATAGATGGAAGCATTCTCTATTCTTCTCTCTATCTCTCTATTTTTAACTTAATTTTTCTTGAGGGTTTTTATTTTCATTAGGGTGGGAAATCTATGTTTCTTTCACAACTTGACTTTTATGGAAATGTTTTGCATAACATCACAAGTGGTTTGTTAATTGTGGTGGAGATAAGGAGGAGAATCTAGAACTCAAGAATCTTAAAAAACAAATGTAGGGGGAAGCCAGGTAGATAGAGCACCAGCCCTGAAGTCAGGAGGACCCAGACATTTAATATCTCCTAGATGTGTGACCCTGGGCAAGTCACTTAACCCCAATTGCCTCAGCAAAAAATAAAACAAACAACCTCCCCCCATAAAAACCCTCACAAATGTAAAAAAAAATTTTTTTTTTGAATGTAACTGGGGAAAAATCTTAAACAAACAAACAAACAAATAAATGAAAGACTATACTGGATGAAGGCTTGAGCCATTTTAATATAATTATTATTATCCCAAATATCCCTTCACTGATTCTGTGGCAATAAGGCCTTCCAGAGAAAAGTGACACATTAAAAATATCATAAATGTGACATGTCTTTATGATGTAAGGATCAGTGTCATTGGGGATACGACACAGAATTCTCTTAGTCCTTTTACGTTCTCTCTGCCCAAGACCTCAGGCAATGTGACATATCACCTCCTGCGCCAGACCTTCCCAGACATATAAGACATGAGGGATCACAAAAACAGACACAAGGAAAGCCACCCCAGTAACCAGACTCCCTTGGCTTACATTAATGTCATGACAGACACACACTGTTCTCTTGCTTTATTACTTTTCAGCACAATTAGCTTTATAGCCATAGTATAAAACCATTTTGGAGAATACCAGTACAAATATCTCCATTATCTTGCTCTTATACAGCAGAAAGGGAGTTTAGAGTGGAAAAGAGGTTGATGGCTTTATGAGAATGATAACTTTAGCTGCTGCCTTCTTGTGGCTTTGCCTCCCAGATTATGGTAAGAAAAGGGGGATATGAGTGAAACCCTAAGGACATTTTATCATTCATCCACAATGAATAACAAAGATCTCATGGTCATTCAGCAGGGAAGGGTATATGTGTGTATGGAACGTAAAAGTGACATTGTCTGGGGGATTAAATGTGGATTGTGTATTTGAGCCTGTGTGTATGTGTGAATATGAGACTGATTTTAGGTTTCAATGGATTTAGAACTTTTTTGTCCCTCTATTTTTGTAGTTGAGGAAAATAAGGCTTAAAGGGGCCATCTTGCCCAAGGTTATAGAGGTTAGAAGGAATAGAATCTGAACTTGAACTCAGCTCCTATGACTGAGAATCCAGTGCTCTTTTGACTTTATTATGTGGCCAAGAGTGTTTTATTAGCTAAAACTGCATAATGGTTTTTTTGATGTGGGTAAGACAAGACCTCCCAACTCACTTTTAACTGATGAAAGCTGAAACCAGATCTGTAGAGGTAAAAGGCTTGTGCATTAGCCCTGTGGATAATAGATTTTCAGATGGCTGGAATCTTACCTCTGTCTCTGTCTTTGACCAATCATATTGACCAATACACTGCTTTGTGTCAATAGATCCTATGATAGAGTGTGAATAAATGCTCTGGGCATAGAATAGCATTTTACTTTTGAATAAGATCTCTATTTAGAAATCCTATTTGAGGCTCTTGATGGGGAAATTTGCTGTGAAATCTTTATTGCATAGGAAGAGTCTTCAGGTTTGTCTGGTCACATCTCTGTTTCTGTTTTTTTTCTCTATCCTTCCCTTTCTTCCTCTTCCCTCCCTGCCTCCTTCTGCATGGGACAGCTACCCTTACTCAAATTAAAATCAGGAACTCTCAAGGTAAAAAGCAAAAAGGATTTATTAGGATTTTGTGAGAAAGGGCAGCTCGCAACAAAAGCAGTGTCACTATAAGAGTGCAAAACACAAGCTGCAAACACAGAATTATATAGATCCTAACAGAGAAGCCCCCACCCCCCTCTGACCTTTTCTCCCATTGTCTTTGGGAGTCCCAGAAACTAAAATCTACCCAGAGACAAAGAATACTAGCCAATGACACACTCTTTATCATATTAGGAACTTAATGTTAATTGTGATGAAAAGGACAGGGAGAATGGAAGGGAAATGGAAGAGTACACCTGCAACTTTTGGCTATAACACAAATAACAGGTTGTGAATAGGATATAGGTTGAGGCCACTTTCTTATGAGTGGTCTTCACTAAGTTTATCCCATTCATTTCCTTCCTCCCTCCCTCCCTCCCTCCCTCCCTCCCTCCCTCCCTCCTTCCCTTCTTTCCTTCCTTCCTTCCTTCCTTCCTTCCTTCCTTCCTTCCTTCCTTCCTTCCTTCCTTCCTTCCTTCCTTCCTTCCTTCCTTCCTTCTCCTTCCCTCCCTTTCATTCATCCATCCATCCTTCCTTCCCCCTCTCTTTTCATTTTTTCCTTATTTCAAATACTTCCATTCCTCCCTCCCTCCCTTCTTTTCCTCCATCCCTTCCTTCCTTCTTAGCTCATAGTACTACCTCCTAACACATTTATTTCTGTGAAAAAAAGTTTTATTAATGCTTTTTGTTTTAACTTCAAAGTAATTTCCAGTAGGACTATTACTTTCCCACTCCAGTGAACTTTCCCTTGTAACAAAGAAAATGTCTGACATTCTAGGCTGCCGTTTGGCCCCATTGTCTACTACCTTTTTAAAGAAAGGAGGGAGGTGAGCTGTTTCTATTTAAAAAAAAACATGTTATGTGTGATACATAAAAAGGTAGAGGAATATTTTTTCTCCTTATTAATTGTATTCTCATGGAGAGATAGAATACTTTCTTCCTTTGTTTTGTTTTCTTTTTTTTGAAGGGAAACTTGTGTCTCAGAGATGTGAGCTTAGTTATCTCCACCCTATTGTCACCATCAAACATCCACATAATGAGGTTCATCCAAAAGGGAAGAGACAAATGTTTTAGCTACTTATGTAAATTATCAGCTGCTTGAAGGGTTATTTAACATTCATTTTAGGAAGAATGATCAGTGGGTTGATAGATATAGTTCCTATCTTCAAAGTAGAATCTACACAGATTTGCATTTAAGCAGAATTGGCCTGGGTAACACATGTCCTTTGTGTCTGCTTAGAGGGTACCCTCAATGCTTGCAGGTTGGCAGGAGATTTCACCTGCTGATTATTTAAACCCTCAAATTGTTCATTCTGGGTGGCCCTGGAAGGGAAATCTTTAAAATGATTGGCAGAGTCTGGACCATGAATTAATGTCTCATTAACATTCAGCAGTGCAGGCCCATCTGTCAAGAAAGGAACAACAAAGGTGGGCTGGGCAGGTCAGGCAATGTCAAGAGAGCTCTCAGTGGGAAATGGGGCTTGATAGTGCTGTGGGGGATGGATGTATGGGCACTGTCAGGTTTGGGCAGAGCAGATGACAAGAACTTGGCAGGTATTTTGTGCACCTGTCTCCCAGGTGCTGCTGCAGGCACAGAGGTGGCCTGTTTTTCTAGCCTCATAAGCCAGTGACAAGAATCAACACTCACGAGAGAGAGGTAGAAAATCATAGTTAGTTTGGTGACAGAGAGAGAGAGAGAGAGAGAGAGAGAGAGAGAGAGAGAGAGAGAGAGAGAGAGAGAGAGAGACAAAGAGACAGAGAGAGAGACAGAGAGAGACAGAGACAGAGAGAGACAGAGACAGAGAGAGAGAGAAACAGAGAGAGAGAGACAGAGAGAGCGAGAGACACAGAGAGAGACAGACAGAGAGACACAGAGAGAGAGAGACACAGAGAGAGAGAGAGACAGACAGAGAGAGAGACAGAGAGAGAGAGAGAGAGAGAGAGAGAGAGAGAGAGAGAGAGAGAGAGAGAGAGAGAGAGAGAGAGAGAGAGAGAGAGAAAGAAACAAGAGTAGTCATTCAGGTGGATGCATAAGATAACATGACATATAAAATACTGGGAAAATAGAAAGACCAGAGACAGGAGATGTTAGGTTTTTGATAACTCTCATGTTAATATTACAAAATATTTTGTGCTAAGGACTTTGTTGTTTTTAAAATTTATATATTACCTATCCATAAGTTTTATTTGATTTAACCTAGAATTGGACACAATGGCAATCTGAATTAAATAGAGCCAGCCAGCATTCCAGAGAAGGCTAAATGCATTAGTTGCATTGGGGGTACTCAATAAACTTTTCCATCTGCCAATTTCAGGTCACCCCTGACTCTCCAAGATCTTAGAAATGATATTTCTTAACAGAATTGTCTTTTTTTTCAATAAATAATAAAATCTGCAGATTAAATTCTTTATGCCAAGGGTAGCTTAGAAGTAGATAAGCTTGTGGTGGAAAAGGCATTGGCCTTAAAGTCAGGAAGCTTGGTTTAAAATCCTACCCTTGACACCAGCTGTGTGTGACCCAGGACAGACTCACTTAACTTGAGTTTCGGTTCCCTACTCTGTACACTGATAACCTCTAACGTTTTTTCCTTCCCCCATAATATTTATATGGGGAATCTCTCAAAGTCTCCTTTGTTCTCACTATCTCCATCTGTAAAATAGACTTTTGTACTTGAATTATTCTGTAGGGTAATGGTGTCAAACACCAATAGAAATGGAGGCCACTAAATGATACATAAGGATCCCTACAGTCCATATTGATTTAGAAAACCACATTTTAACATTATCTATGTTTTATTGTATTTTTTGGTTAAATATTTCTTAATTACATTCACATTAAGAAATATTTAACCAAAAAATGATTAGACCACACTTGGGAGTGTTGTGGACTATAAAATTATCCTGGTGAAGAGTGAGTAGCACCTCTGTTACTTATCAAGATTAGGGAATGAGACCTCTATATAACCAAAACTTAGTCTTTAATTACTATTTAAGTGGGTTTTTTTTTTTTTTCGGGAATTTTGATGGAAAATTTAAAAATTATCTTATACTTTGCACATGATTATAAGAGAAAAAAAAGCATTTCATACATTTAATAAATAGATGAGTATATAATTACTTTACTCTACCCTGATACCCTCAAAAGTTATAGATATTTAGTGTTCCTAAATGGATGCTCCAGATTGTTATGTTATTCTAGGTGTGCTTCTCTAGGATATGATTCTATTACACTATATTGGAAGTAATAGGGAGCTTCTGGAATTTATTGAGTAGCTTGAGTGAAATGGTGAGACCTGCATGTTGGAAAGAGCATTTTCAGCTGCTGAGTAACTAGATTGCAGAGAGGAGAGACTTGAGAGAAAAAAAGAAACAAAAATATAAAAGGGGACTGGAGGGAAGGAAAGGGAATATATGAAGCTAACGAGAGGGAAGGATATTTATTCTTCAAACCTACACTTAACTGATTTAGCTGAGCAAAACTCTTGTGTCTGAGTTGCTCATGGTAGTCTGCCAACCAAGCATCAGAGAGCATGTAGAGCTCCTTGTGGCTTTTTTTCTGCTCAGGACACCAGGAAATGATGTCAATAGATGAACTCATTTAATCAAGTGTTCATAAGAGTTTCAATTCATTTGAAATAAAAATTAACCTAATTTGCATGAGGACAGGGATTAGATATTGTATCTACCACTGGATAGCAACTTTCCCATCCCAAAATTAGAATGACACTTCTGAAAAAGCAGAAAGTATCTATGACAGTAACTTGATGCTTCCTTATAAAAATTTGTCCACAGTGGTGATGTTGAAATTGTACACCTTTCTACAACTTACACTATTTACAATTTAGGGGTTTTGTTATTCAAGTCACTTTGTGACTCAATTTGGGGTTTTCTTGACAAAGATATCAGAGTGCTTTGTTATTTCTTTCCCAATTAATTTTACAGATGAGGAAACTGAAGCGAACAGGATTGAGTGACTTGCTCAGGGTAACACAACTAGTAAGTGTCTGAGGCTGGATTTGCAGAAAAATGAGTCTTCCTATCTCCAAGTCTGGAACTCTATCCCCTAGGCCATATAACTGCTCCTTACAATTTAGGGTCCAGGTCAGTAAAATATTTTACTTTGATCTTAGTCACAATTCAAGGCAAGGAAAATGATTACTATGAAGAGATGGGATTCTCTATGGGGCAAGGAGTCTTCCAAATATAAGTCATTTACATAGGTATATATAATATGTAAGCATAGATATAGTCATTCTGGGTTCACAACCAGTCTTAATGATGGCCTCTAGTGGAGTCTATTGGGTTTCAGAGGAAGGGGCAGAAATTTTCTAATCTGTCATTAGATTTGGGACTCAAATCAATCGGCATTTATATAGCAGTTTAAGGTTGACAATGCATCTATTTATTTATTTCAGCAGGGGAAATTTTTATATATTTTTCAATTATATATAAAAATAATTTTTAACATTCATTTCTTAAAATTTTGAGTTCCAAAGTCTTTCCCTCACTCCCATCCTTCAGCCGTGAGAAAGAAAGCAATTTTATATAGATTATCCACATGTAATCAGGCAAAACGTTTTTCTGTATTAGCCATATTGGAAAAGAAAACAAAAACCAAAAAAAATGAGATGAGAAAATTAAATTTTAAAAAGTATGTTTTGATATGCATTCAGATAACCTTAAGTTCTTTCTCTGGTGGTAGATAGCATTTTTCATTATAGATCATTTAAAATTGTCTCAGATCATTATAAGCTAAGTCATTCATGATTGATCATTATACAATATTGCTGTTTCTGTGTACTGTGTTTTCTTGGTTCTACTCAATTTACTGGGAAAGGATTTTAAATATGTTAACTCGTTAACTAAAAGCAAACTAGTGAAATAGGTTCTATATTGGCACCTTTTACAGATAAGAAAACTGAGGATGAAGGAGGTTTTTGACTTGCTTAAGTTCCACAACCAGTAACTGTTTGAGGCAGGGTTCAATGAATTCAAATTTTCCTGACTCCAGGTCTAGGATTCTTTCTAAAGTTCCACCAGCTACACTGGGTTCATAGGTTGGGGTCATTTTTTTTTTCAGTTTTTGTACAAAGCTGGCATAAAGAAAAGCAAAGTATGGACTTTGAAGAACCTCCCCATTTACAGTGAAATGGAAACATTCTAAAATGCCATTGCATATGCCTCCAAAGGGAAAATGTCTCCTCTTTCTTCCATCACAGACCAGTACAGTTCTGAGCATACATTAATTATTCAATTAATGATGCTTTGGTTTTTCTTGTTGTTCTTGTTCCTTTCATGACTCCTTTCAGAGTCTTGCTTCAGCTAGTTTTTAAAGCATTTGAAGGGTTTCAGTATCCATTGAGGTTCACCAGGATCTTCTTATCTTCACACTAGTGACTAGTCCAGGTGAGAACATATATCCCTATTTTATGCCTCTTCTGACTGTAAAAACCAGAGGCTTCTAAATAGCCATTTTGTAAGCTTATTTCATATATTTTTTGAACATATTTGTATGACACTTGGTTCAGAAAAAAAACATTTATTAAGTACTTTTTCTTTTGTCAGGTATTATAATAAAAGCTATGAGGTAGAGCAAATGTTAATATTCCCCTTTTTTAGACAAGGAAGTTAAATGACTTGTCCATTACATAATGCTGGTAAACAATGGATTCAGGATTAGAAATCATGTCTGGAGATTTCAAGTCCAAGTGTCTTTTCATCATGAAAGATCCAAAGTGGGCTAATAAAAAGTGTTCTGAGAGACTGTAATCAAGGCTGATCGTATTCTCTTAGCTTTTTTATTCAAAGAATTCACATAACTTTGAATAGATTAATTTAATACATCCCCAATCCTGTCTTGGGGGATGGAAGGTGGGGGGATGGTAGCACATATGATTGTTATTCAGATAGTAATGTATCAGTTTCCCCACCCTGAGATGGTATACAATAACACAAGTGAGTAAGTAGCCTTGGAAGAAATTTTTGCTTATGTCGGGAGAATGGACATCACAACAATGCAATTTTAAAATATGGGTAAACAAAGGGCATTGAAACTAAATGGCTTTTTCCAAGTCCAGGAGTCTATTGTTCTTTGAGCAGGAGAATCCAGGTTAGCCAGCTATTCATTAGAGTAGGCCATCAAGTCAACTGGTAATAAGTCTCTTCTTGATACAGAACAATGCTACTGATTTTTGGATTACTCTTAGAGAATTATGATTATTTATGAAGACTAATTGCATTTGTATGAGTCTTTATGTTGATTGAAGATGTATTTAGCAATAGGATCTGGAGAATTCTCTGAAGTATACGCTGTCTTTGTTCTCCTTCAGTAGAGTGCACAGAGCTACTTTCTTCCTTTTTCTCTCTTTCTTACCTTTCCTTCCTTCCTTCCTTCCTTCCTTCCTTCCTTCCTTCCTTCCTTCCTTCCTTCCTTCCTTCCTTCCTTCCTTCCTTCCTTCCTTCCTTCCTTCCTTCCTTCCTTCCTTCCTTCCTTCCTTCCTTCCTTCCTTCCTTCCTTCCTTCCTTCCTTTCCTTCTTTCCTTTCCTTCCTTTTTTCCTTCCTCCCTCTCTCCTCCCCCTTCCCTTCCCTCTCCTTCTCTTTCTTTTTTCCCCTTTTTTCCCTCCCTTCCTCCTTTTTTCCCCTTCTTTCCAGTTTGTATTCCAAATATCCTTGCATATGAAGAACATGATTATTCCTAATTATCATTTAGAAAATTGTTTTGGTCTGATTAAAATTTTTAGTGCGTATTGAAATCTGGAGGGCTTTCATCATGTGGACTGTCTCCTACTTTGTACTTGTTTTATTATTAATATATGGAAATTTAGCTTCATTTGCTACACCTTCTGAAGTCAGGAGCATAATCAGTATAATTGACTTTGATTATGTTTCTCCTGTATGTAGCTCATACTCTCTAATGTCATTAACAACTTGGATACTGAGGGACTAATCTGCATTTCAGACCTGCTTCTTGAACATGGTATTACCATTGATTTTGATTATTTAAATTCCCCATCACCCTTGGGCAGTCCCTTAAGCAACATCAACTTACTGAAAGGACTCATCTCATTCAGTAAATAATGCTCAAACCACCATCTGATACACTCTGATGTTTTGATTATATCTGTGAATAGTCTTTAGTTTCTTTATTTTGTAGCATATGATTCAGGCTAGGGTCCCTTGGACTTGTATTCCATTTGTCTCAATGGCTGGTAATGGTAGCCCAAGAAATAAAATTGGGACCCTTGTCCAATTTCATAGGTTGAGCCATGAAATTTATGAGCTATATAGCAGGGTCTCCTTCCATTGCATAGTGTAATCAAAACACTGACACATGGGTAGCTGTGTGTCTAATTGTTTTCTTCATGGCTTACATGCCTGGAGAATATGTCTGGGAGGCAGAGTAAGGGGCTTGAAACCAGCCTCCCTTTGGTTTGGAAGTTTATTCCTGAACTTGAATGAAAGAGTCCTAAGTTAGAGTCTATATATGATCCTGGAAAACTCTGTTAACTTTCTGATTAGCTTTATTTCCTATTCATTTTCCTATTTATGGGGTCATTAAATTTTTTGTAAATGTTATACTTATGCATGTGTCATTATCATATTTTGAAATTTTGTTTTTTCAGTTAACATGCCTTTATATTTCCCCTCTTTTATCTCTCCCCCACTGGAAAATGAAAGCAAAACAAAACCCTTGTAACAAATATGCAGTCAAGCAAAAACAAAAACAAAAAGATCCACATGGGTCACATCTTAAAATGTTTTTTTTCCCTTCTACATATTAAGGTAGGGTCAGTGGCAGCCTTTGTTAAGCTCTGACTGAATTTATCTCTTGTTTATTTTCCTATTGATGGATATTAAATAATGTCTTCCCCCCCTTTCTTTATTTCTGATTTATTTATTTAATATTTTCCCCAATTACATTCAAAACAAAAAGATTTGTTTCAATTTGTGTTTTAAAATTTTTGAGTTCTGTATTCTCTTCCCTACCCCCACCAACAATTAAGAAACCATTTGTGAAGTTATGCAAAATATTTTCATAAAAGTCCATCAGTAAAAAAAACAAAAAACAAAACATATTTCCCAACCTAATGAAAATAAAAACTCTCAAAAAATTTAAGTTAAAAGAGAGACAGAGACAGGGAGAGAGAGAGTCAGAGAGAATGAGAGAATGCTTCAATCTGTATTCAGACATTATCAATTTCTTTATTGGATATGTATAGGTTTTTTCATCATAAGTCCTTCAGAGTAGTAGTGAATGATTGTACCACTGAGAATAACAAAGTCATTCACAGATGGTCATCCTGGAGCATTGCTATTCCTTTTTATACAGTATATTTCACTTTGCTTGAGTTCATGGAGGATTTTCCTATTTTTCCCTCTTAAGAGCATCCTGTTTATCATTTCCTATAGAACAATAATATTCCATCATAAACACATACCACAATTTATTTAGCCATTATTAAGTTTATATATGTATCTTTTACATGAAAAAAATTAAATTATATTTACTTTCTCTCTCTCCTAACACCATCTAGAGGATTTTGTATTTGATCCTGGAGGGTCACAGGAATATATAGAATGGGGTGTAGGATGACATGGTTGTAATTATGCTTTAGGAAAATGACTTTGACAGCTAAATGAAAGACAGGAGTAGGAATCTTGTGGTAGGTAGACCTACCAGTAAGTTATTATAATAGCCCAGATGTGATGAGTCTGCACCAGAATGGTGACAGTGGAGGAGAGATTAAGAAATTTTGCAAAGTGCAATCAACAAATCTTTACAATAGATTGGATACTAAGGTGGATGGTGAGAAGTAATGAGGAATCAAAAACCCCTTTGAGTCTCTGGTGCTGTGAAGATGATGGTGTTCCCAATAGTAATAGGGAAGTTTGGAAGAGGGATTTAGACAGAAATATAAGTTCTCTTTTGGGCATGTTGATTTTGATGTCTAAAGTTTGAGATGTTTGAAAAACATTGGAGGTGCAAGATGAGAGGTGAGTGGAGATGTTAAGGGAGGATAGGTAGAAGCATCACCATAGAGATGATAATTTAATCTGTGGAGTTTACCAAGTGTCTTAGTATAGGGGAATATACATAATTAATAGGCATGACTTGGATGAGGATTCAGCTAAGGAGACTGGGAAGAAGCAATCATATAGGATAGGAAAGCCAGAAGAAAAATGGTGGTTCTGAAAACCTATAGAGAAGAGAGTACTGAAGAGAAGAGACAGATCAACAGCATCAAAAGCTTCATAAATGTCAAGGAGAATGAGGATTATTGAAAAAAATTAGCTTTGGAAATTATGAGATAATTGGTACTTTTATTTTTTGAAAGGCAATTGGAGTTAAGTGATTTCACAGCTAGTAAGTGTCAAGTATCTGAAGCTAGTTTTAAACTAAGATCCTCCTGATTCCAGGCCAATGCCCTATCCACTGTACCATCTAGCTGCCCCAATAACTGGTAATTTTCAGAGAGAGTGGTTTTCTGGAATGATAAAGTCAGAAACCAAATTGTAGGGAGTTTTTTAAAAAAGTAAGACAAAAGAAAGGGGAGGTATTTATGTAAATGTCCTTTTCAAGTTTGGTCACAAAGTACAGAAGAAATTTAGGGCAATAGTTGGGACGTTAAAATCAAATGAGAGTCTTTTGAAGATGGGAGCTAGGAAGAGATTGAAGATAAATATGAGATTGAAGTTGATGGAGAGGGCAATCAGTGAGGAGAGATGAGATGGAATTGGATTTCTTGCTTGTGCAGGCAGGCTGGGTTTGCTTTGGTAAGAAGTAAGGTAAGGAAAAGATAGTGGCAGAAGATATGAGTGACATGAGATGGGAAAGTAAGGAAAAGAGGGAGGTCACAGTTGAATAGACTCAATTCTTTTTTTCTATAAGATATAAAGATTCTCATCTGAGAGGATGAGGGGAAGAACAACAATGGGAAATTTGAGGACAGATGAAAAAATTTGAAGAGTCACAGTGGAATGTGGGATAATAAATTGATGAGTAGTATCAAGATTGCCAGATAGCAATGCACAATGCTGTTATATAAGATTAGGTTTTTTTTTGCATGTACTTAGAAAGATTTATGATTTTCCCTACCTTCACTCAATGTGTAGGCACACAGACAATGGATGGTGGGAGTAATCCAAGGTTGATGCTTGGCAGAGTACAATTGGCAATGTGACAGGAATAAGGAACTCAAGAGGAAAGTGTAGAATTGAACTGGTTCACCAAGGGTCAAGATGGAAAAAAGAAGAGATAATGATTAGTGTAGATGTGATGACCTGTGAGAAAACTGAGAAGTTGAGGGATTAGAGGGTATAATATTAACAAAGAATAGAATTTGGAAAGGGGAGGCAGAGGGAGAGGTGAGAAACCAGAAGGTTACGGTTAGATGAAGGGATTTCAGAGTTCTTGAACATATGTTGGTGCATTTGTGAGTTGGCAAGCTCAAGGGGATGATCATCTGTATGTATGGCTTAAGTGGGGTGGAGTTGGTCATGGGAAGTGAGTAGGTTGGGGAACTGAGTGGTTATGATGTTTGAAGCAGTGTCAAAAATGTATGTTAACTTCCCTAGAATGAGAGCAGGAATTGGAGAGGAAAGAGATTGTGAGCCAGATACTGAACTCATTTGGGAAAGAAGATAAGTATCCTGGAGTTCTATAGACAACAGCCACCAGGATTTTGATTGGGTGGAAGATATAGATTGGATGGATGTCAAAGGAAGAAGTAGGAGGACAATCTGGAAGTGGCTGTGGGGAGCAAGATGTATTTCAAAGCCCCTCTCCTCTGCTAATGAGCTGAGGGGAATGAATGAAAGTTACAAATGTAATAGAATGTATGTAATAGAATATTAACATGCCATTTAAAAATTTTGTTCAGTCATTTCAGTTTTGTACAACTCTTCATGATCCCATTTGGGTTTCTTGGCAAAGATACTAAAGTAAGTTGCTATTTCTTTCTCCACTTTTTTTTTTTTTACAGATGAGGAAACTGAGATAAACTTAGTTAAGTCACAAATTAAGATCATGAAGAGCTGGATAAAACTGAAATGACTGAACAAATTTTTAAAATGGCATGATAATGTTCTATTACATACATATATCACAACCCTAGTCATTCCCTAGTTTCTGGGCATGTACTTTGTTTCTACTTGTTTTCTATGTCTGTTTCTAGCACCGATTAATGCTAAATTTCTCTTTAAAATTTTTTGCCCTCTTGAGGAATCACCCATTTATAGGTTCCCCTAGGCATAGGGCTCAGCCAGGATAATTGCCCCAATTCATCTACCCTAGATTATTCTGATTGTAAGACTGACAATTATTGTCAATTTTATAAAGGTCGACCAATTGTCTAACACTTCAGTTTCATATGGAGACTGTAGAAAGCCAAAAGTACTTCTTTCTGGTTTCATGGACCATGCACTTTATAGAGGCAGGATAAAGGAATTGGGCTGATTTACTACTGTTTTCCTATTTAATGGTTACCCAGGAACAATAGTTTGGGAGTCAATTTGGTATATAGTAAAGAAGGCAAGAATTGGACCTCTGTTTAAATAGATTCTATCATTCGTATGATCTTGGACAAACTTTTCAGGCTAAAATAAAGGAGTTAAACTAGAGCAGAAGTTTCAAAACTGCATGATGCCCACAACACTGTATAATACTCTGTAACTAGAACTGCAATTGGAAATATTTACTAAAATGAATAAAAATACAACAGAACATTTATTGTTATTGTTCAGTTGTGCACCTGATTCTTTGTGACCCTATTTGGGGTTTTCTTGGCAAAAATTTTAGAGTGATTTGCCATTTCCTTTTTCCAGCTCATTTTACAGATAAGGAAATTGAAGTAAAGTGGACTAAGTGACTTGCTCAGGGTCACACAACTGCTAAGGGTTTGAGACAAGCTTTGCACTTAGAGCTTCCTAAGTTCAGGGCTACAGCTCTATCCACTGCACTACCTTGCTGTCTAATAGATTACAGCTAATGCTAATATGTGTTATTCTAAGTCAATATGCAGGGATCCTTGTCTACAATTCAGCGGCTGCTGTTTCTATTTGAGTTTGATAGAATTGCACTTGGATGGGAAGGAAGAAGAGGAGATGGTTAACACTTCAGTAACTCTTTTCAGTTTTCTACTTCAAATCACCAGAATATTAATTGAGTGTTAAAAAATAAGCTAAGCAAGTTCTTTGAGCAAGATCTGTCCTTGCTTTTGTTTTTCTATCCCTTGCACTTGTCAGAGTGCTTGGTATGTAGCAAGTACTTGAAAATGCATTTTCATTCATTCTTTTATGACAAGACTATGGGAGAATAAAGAAGAATAGAACATAATCTAGTTCCTGATTAGTACAATTAATGAACCCTCTGAAAGGTTGCATGTATTTGGATTTATACTATTTGAAATTATAATTATGTAAAATATGGTAATTGGTTCCAGCCCATTGGAAATATTCAGTGTGAACTTGAATAAGGAGACTGCTTCTGGGGATTCATTATTCACACCAGTCAAGACTGGCTGGACACATGCAGTTACAAGAATAGATTTCATATCATTCATGGAAAACCAAGTGTGTCCTGTGCACCCTTTGAGAAACTCTATCCCAGATAATCTCTAACAGTTCTTTCTGTTTTGAACACTAGTATTCTATAAATATCAGGTTGAACTAGGGGTTTTAAGTGAACTTTAAGGCTGGTACCTAGGAAAAATATGAATTAGGAAAGGTTTTTGTTCCATTCAACTTCCTTATTAATCATAATTTTTCCTCCTCTTGATAATCTCTTGATTTGATATTAGGAACTAATATCTCATGGAACTATGCTCTCTTTCTTTTTCCCTCTCTTTTTTCTTTAATCAAAGAGTAAAAAAACATCTCTTTTAAATTTTATGATTTTAGAAATAGCCATTACTCAGTTCAGTTCAATCCAACATTTATTTAGGCTCACTTAAGTGCTAAATATTGTGCTAACTTTTGATAATATAAAGAAAACAATGAAAAACCCCAAACCCAAAACAAGACCCAATAACCCAGTTCTTGGTCTCAAGAAACTTATATTCTCCTGGGGAGAGAATATATGCCAACTAAAAATTGGTACACGATAATATGAAGAGGGTAGCAAAACAACAACAACAACAACAACAACAATAGAATCAGGAAAGACTTGTGTAGGAGGTGTTACTTTGGAAGGAAGTTAAATACTTGAGGAAGCAGAATTGAGGAAGGAGAATGTTGCAAAGTCACACAGGTGGAAGCTAAATTAGTATAACAACCATAGACTTTCTTTCTTTCTTTCTTTCTTTCTTTCTTTCTTTCTTTCTTTCTTTCTTTCTTTCTTTCTTTCTTTCTTTCTTTCTTTCTTTCTTTCTTTCTTTCTTTCTTTCTTTCTTTCTTTCTTCTTCCTTCCTTCCTTCCTTCCTTCCTTCCTTCCTTCCTTCCTTCCTTCCTTCCTTCCTTCCTTCCTTCCTTCCTTCCTTCCTTCCTTCCTTCCTTCCTTCCTTTCTTTCTTTTCTTTCTTTCTTTCTTTCTTTCTTTCTTTCTTTCTTTCTTTCTTTCTTTCTTTCTTTCTTTCTTTCTTTCTTTCTTTCTTTCTTTCTTTCTTTCTTTCTTTCTTTCTTTCTTTCTTTCTTTCTTTCTTTCTTTCTTTCTTTCTTTCTTTCTTTCTTTCTTTCTTTCTTTCTTTCTTTCTTTCTTTCTTTCTTTCTTTCTTTCTTTCTTTCTTTCTTTCTTTCTTTCTTTCTTTCTTTCTTTCTTTCTTTCTTTTCCTCTTCTTTTATTTTCCAACTTTCCAACCATTTTGGTACATTGGAATCATATCCTTTAGGGGGTTAATCATCTTGCCTATTTTGGTGGTATTCTTAGATGTGGTGAACTTGTTTTCTTTTTTTTTTTTCTTATTAATTTTATAATTATTTTTGACAGTACATATGCATAGGTTTTTTTTTTTACAGCATTATCCCTTGTACTCCCTTCTGTTCCGAATTTTCCCCTCCTTCCCTCCACCCCCTCCCCTAGATGGCAAGCATTCCCATACATATTAAATATGTTATAATATATCCTAGATACAATATATATGTGCAGAACCAAATTTTTTGTTGTTGTTGCTGTTGCAAAGGAAGAATTGGATTTGGAAGGTAAAAATAACCTGGGAAGAAAAACAAAAAAATGCTAACAGTTTACACTTATTTCCCAGTGTTCCTTCTCTGGGTGTAGCTGATTCTGCCCATCATTGATCAATTAGAACTGGATTAGATCTTCTCTATGTTGAAGATACCCACTTCCATCACAATACATCCTCATACAATATTGTTGTTGAAGTGTATAATGGTGAACTTGTTTTCAGAAGCATCATCCAGACATATTGAGATAAATGCTAAATAGGCCTGTGTTTAGTACCATCCACAATTTCACTGACATTGAATCATTAAATCTACTTCCAGAATACAATTCAGAATTGTACAGTCAATTGTACAACCATTCAGTAGTTTCGCGTTTGAACTATTTATTTATCTTGTTACTCACCTTTGTTTGTTTTTTTTCTGCAAGATAGAACTAAAAACCAAAGTAAAGTCAAGATATATTACATATATTTCTTCTCTTCAATCTACAAGAACCATTATTCTGTCATAGAAATAGATTAATGTAGTGAAAAATATCATCTGAGTTTATTTTCTCATAGGATTTGCTGATCAGACTGCTTTTGGTTAGTCCTGAAATTACATTGTTCTGGTTGTTTTTTAGCATTCAGTTTTCTAGTTTCAATGAGAAAGGACTGAGGTTTGACAGCATGACATTTAAAAAGGACTATACTGAATCAGAAAGATACTATGGTATAATTCAATGAGAGCTGGATTTTGAGTCAAGGAGACTTGGGTTCAAATCCTGATCTTGACCTGTATACTATATATGAGACCAGAGGTAAGTTACTTCATTTTTCAGTGCCCTTAGGCACATTTATTAGATTGAATGTAGTAGAGAAGAGCTAATCAGCATTTATGGATTTTTCGTATTAGAAATTCCCTACACTCACTAATTTTGGGAGGCAGCTAGATGGTATAGTAGATAGAACATTGATTCTGGAGTCAGTTTAAATCCTGCCTCAGACACAACACTTTCTAGTTGTGTGATGCTGGGCAAGTCACTTAATCTCAATTGCCTCACAATAAATGAATATTAAAAAAGAGAAATTCCCCATACAAATGAAATAATAGGTCTGAGCCCCCAGAGAAAAATGCTAAATGCTATTTGGGAGTCCCTAAAGAGTCAATTACCTTTATTTTGGGAGTAGTGTGTTTCTTTTCTCCTAGTGGAATAAACATTCTGCTTTCATTTGCCCCTTTATTCTTCCTGGAGTCTATTCTATTTACTATGCTGCACTTAACTTCCTTGAACCACTACTGAAACCATCTTCATTGGATTATTCCTACTATATCATTTATCTGCTTTTGTCCTCCATCTGGGTACGATGGTAAGCATAGTTTAAGAAAAATGGCTGTGTAATTCTGCTAATTGCTTCCACATCAAATTTATAACCTCTAACCTTAAGTGATCTCACACACCTGGTTAGCAAACCTTTTATTTATCTTACTGGACTCCCTGTAGCCTTTTTCACAGCTACCATTCTAAACTTTACCCATTCCCCTCAAGTTTTCAAAATTTCACTTTTCCTTTCTTTCTTAGAAGATAATATGATTTCACTTTTTATTTAAATGTGGGTCATCCAACAGGAAAATATTCCTTCAACTTTTCTCCTTTTCTACTTTAAAAATCTCTGCATCTTTACATTTCTTAGTTCCTCCTTTGTTTCACAAGAATAAGTGTCTTTTTTCCTTTCTTTATTTGGTTCTTTCTTGTCTACTTCAGGATTTTATTCATTAATTAGCCCCTCTCTATTGTATTTTTAATCTGTCCAGTCTGTGTCTAGCCGGGATTATCCAATATTCAATAAATTATTCTTCAACATAGTCTTCAACATAGAGAAAATCTAATTGGGTGATCATCATTTAGTCTTTCTTCATTCTAATCTTTACTGCACATTGTTACAAGATTAATCTTCCTAAATCCATAACCCTTATTATGTCATTGTCTTGGTCCTAAACCTTCAATTTTTTCCCATTTGTTACCTATAGAAGTCAAACTCCTTTCTTCCTAGTTAAAAATATCTCTCCCCCTTTTGAACTCTTAAGAGTATCTTTCTTATTCATATATTTATATTATTTTTATTTGTGTTTTATCTCCCCTATTAAACTCTATGCTCATTGAGACTGGTTTCCATTTTTGCTTTGGTAGCCATGCTAAATGTATTCACTGAGTTGAATTAAAATTATTCCCTGGGGGAGTCATGATAGTCATTTAAAATGAAAAAAAACTCATCTTCAATGTAACAATGTTATATTATAAAAGTCATGTAACAGAGTATATGAGCTGAATTTCAAGTTACTTTGTACACAAGGATTTAAACTGGGAGACATATATTATTAATCATGGAAAAGAATAGAAACTAATACTTCAATTATTTACTTTTATCCTATTAAGTTTCTGCTATAAGATCAGTGGCTATTTAATTAATCAAATAACCATAAATTATTAAAAGCATCCTGGTAGACTTGACAGCATGTTGACTGTTCAGAGATGATGATGAGATCTATGAAAAATTTATTAAAATCTCTGATGGAAATTGTCACCTTAGCCCTACTGGCAGAAACTGTCTTAGATAATTACAACAAGTTACTATTAGTAGTAGTAGTGGTGGTGGTAGTAGTGGCAGTGGTAGTACTATTATTACTAGTAGTACTACTAGTAGTAGTAGCGGTAATAGTAGTAGTAGGAGCAACATTTCTAGAACACTATTAGGTTTATAAAATACCTTCCTAAATATTTTAGAGTATAGGAATTATATTGGGGAAAAGCCATGGATTTGGAATTAGAGAACCTAGATTTGAATCTCAGCTCTGCTATAGATTACCCTTTTTGAATTTGGGAAAATTACTTAACCTTTCTGAGTCTCAATTTTCTGGTCAGTAAAATGAGAAGGTCAGAATACATGATTCTTTCTAGCTCTAAAGCTAGGACCCCAAATATTATTGCCCTGCCTTTTTCGGATGAGGAAATTGAACTCCAAGTCTCAACTTTTGTTGAACTTGAAGACACAAATAATCATCTAGATGCCTACTATGTGTGAGGCATTGTCCATGGTGCTGGAGATACAAAGATTAAAAAAAAAACATTCCAAAACTTCAAAAAGGTTAAATCCTACTGGGGGGATGTAGCATGTATGAGAGTAAATATAATACAGAAGAGGAAATAAAGGGGAATACGCGTAAATTACTCTAAAATATTTGTAGAAGGAGAAAGCCCTAACATTTTGGTGTGTTTTTTGTAGTGACTAGAGTGGGCAAGGAATCAAAGAAAGCTGCATGAGGCAGTTGTTCTTCAGGTAAGCCTTGAAGGAACATGGGAGATCTGAAAGACAGAGTTGAGGAAGAAGTACATTCCTGGCCTGGGGGATAACTTGTACAAATGCTTTCCCACAAATAAAGGTTGGCACACCAACAGAGCATACACACACACACACACACACACACACACACACACACACACACAAACACACACACACAAATTCAGAAATCAATACAGACTACACCGTTATTCTGCAAATGGAAACCTACCTGCCTTCTTGATCTATTAATCATAACTCTTTCCATTAATAAATATTTCTGAAGTTGTTTTTTTTTTGAATAGGTGAAAGAAACCATTCTGTGCCTTATTTCTTACCTAGCCTTAATCATTGATTGGGCATTACCACAGTCAAAGTGATAAGAAAATATACTCTACCAAAATTAGCCAACTTGCTGTTGACTTTATACAATTTCCATCTATATGCGCTTGTACAGGCTTCAATGATGTCCATCTTGGAATCCGTAGTTCCCTCTCTTAAGGCATTGCTCAAAGTCAATGTTCTATAAAGAGGACCTTCCCTGATTCCTCCAGTTGTTAGAGCTCCCAATTACTTCTTAGTTATTTTGTATTCCCTTATCTGACACCAGTAGAATGTATGCCCTCTGAGGACAGGAACCACTTCATTTTTATAATAAATTTTTTTAAGCTGGTATGGCTGGGGATATAGGGACGAGGATTATAACAGTGTGATTTTTCTTGGTTCCAGATGCCAGAACCATGAAGAAAAAATTCCAGCCCTAATTATTGCTCCTGAGCACAATGTCCAGATGTGGTGCAGTGGTTAGAGTGAGAGGTTTCAGGAGAATTTGAATTAGCACCTTAGCCAAGTCATTCAATCTCTCGGTGCCCTCATCTATAAAATAAAGAGACAACAATAACAATGAAGTCAAATGAAATTATATATATATATATATATATATATATATATATATATATATATATATATATATATATATATATATATATATATATATATGAAGCAATTTACAGACCTCAAAGCTTGCAAGCTTAACCATACCTTATATACAAAAAGTACTTGTGTCCAAGTGGACACAGGTGGAACAGTGGTTAGAGTATAGTATAGAGTATAGTACTTAAAGTCACAAAGACCTGCTTTTGAATCCTGTCTCAAACACTTATTAGTTTTGTGACCCTGGATAAGTAACTAAGCCTTTATTTGCCTTAATTCCTTATTTGTAAAATGGGAGTAATAATAGAACCTGCCTCCCAGGGATCTTGTCCAGATAAAATAAGATAATATTTGTAAAATGCTTTGCAAATAATAAAACATTATTTAATTCTATTTCCACTCTGCCCTATCAAGAGTATAGCCATCCTTTATTTTTCACATTCTGAATGCTAATTTAATTAAACAAACTCCTACTACATGCAAGGGACTGCTAGAGCTTGAAGATATTAAAATAAAAATGAAGAAAAGTTTTTGCCCAGAGAGCCCACATTTTAGAGAGGACTATACAAAGAAATGAATAAATACAATTCATATGCAAAATAATTTAAAATTAATTCAAGAGGAAAAGAGCTATTAACAATGTGGCTGGGGATAGTGAGTCACGAAAGGTCTCATGTAGAAGAGATGATCCCTGAGCTATCCTTATAAACCTAAGAGGGAAAATAAGAAGATAGGATATCCCAGACATGGGCAATAGCATGAGAAGGGCTATGGTGCCAAGAGATGTGATGTGAGTTGCAGAGTCCAGCTAGAATGGAATGAAGAATATGTGAAGGGAAATAATGGCAGTCACTTTAAGGCATCTCAGAGCAGAAGTAGGTCTTTGGTCAACTACATTTGCTTCAAAAAGAAAAAAAGAAGGAAGTACGAATCAGGAGGCAGCAATAATACCTCAGTTTGAGCTTGAAATGCAATTGGAAGCACAATACACATGCACACATGGCCAGGAGATAGTAATGTTGTCCTTTACCATATATGTCACAGCAGAATGAATGGCATATGGAGCCATATGGAGTTTTATTTAGGGCACCAAAAGAGCATGCCAATTGTGCTTGTTGGCCACTAAGAACTGTAGCTTCTGCTGGAGGACATATTAAAATGGCATAGGTTATAATTCCCAAGTTTCTTGCAACCAAGAATGAGCAAATTCAGTTGGTTCTTATAGGGCTATAGAAAAATCTTGAAGTATTTTTCAAACACTTTGGGTTTGGCTGAATCCCATGTATGTTTTTCCAGAATTTTACCCCTTAATTATTAATATCAAACCCATGTGTATGGATCAGAGTAGAAATTTAATAGGTACATATCTTATTCTTTTAAACTTAATTCATCCAAAAGCTGTGTTGTAAATGCAATTAAATGTCCCAAGGAGTCCTTGGAGATGATCGCTAAGCCTTTATATTGGTGAGACACAACACTAGTTTTCTTCAAGAAAAGAAACTTGAACCTTAAGATGGTCAGGATGGAAATCCAACTCAAAACATATTATGTGTTAGAGGGGTTTGAACATAGTGAAGTGAGTTCTTTTTTCCATAATTGCAGTTGACTTTGAGGCAATGTTTTGGTCAAAATCCCAAATGGATCCTTGAGAAAGCACATGCCCTTTCAGAAAATATTAAATCTATTGCTCTAGGTCTTGGTTCCAGATGCCAGGACCTTGGAGAAAAATTTCCAGCTCTAATTATTGCTCCTGAGCACAGTGCCCAGATTTTTGCTACTCTTCTATATTCTGCAGACATCAGGGAGGGAATGATGTTTCCAAATGCTTCTGAGCTGTTCATTGGTCAAAGGGCTGTTGCTGTGTCTCTCACGCTTTATAAATCCCCGAGTGCCTTATTAATATTGATAGGCATCATATTCCTTAGCCCAGGGACACTGGACACTATACTATCTATGCCTAAGTTATTTTTGAGGTCATGTTGGGAAGAGTACCTCAATTTTGAAATATTTAGAAAAGTTATATGCAATGAATATCAGACTGACTTTTTGGAAACTTTCCAAAAAGTTCTTATTAAATAAGTGAAAAGACCTTGGATATTAAACCATTTCTTCTTTCTTTTTTATTATTAAGCAATATCCTTTCATAGTTTGTAATGACCATTGAGAATGAAGAACTCTATTATTATAGTACTTTGGGGATATTCTCATTGTTGGTATGATTGGAAAATGATGGAAAAATATAGGGATAATATTTCACATTTATAGTGCTTCACTCCTACAAATTGCTTTCACATATTAACATTTGATCCTTACAATATAATGGGGAGATAGACAGGGAAGACATTATCACCAGTTTTTTGGGGGAGGTGAAGTACTCTAGGCCTAAGATTTAGTTGGTATAGAAAATACCTAAATGAAGAAACTCTCTGTACTAATGCATATAAGCAAGTGTCCTACAGCTTAAGGTCTTAGAGAATTGCCTAGAAGCACTGAAAGGTTAAGAGACTTATCAGGTTCACAAAGTTAGTGTATGTCAGAGATAGGAACCGAATACAGAGATCTACCTGACTCCAAGCTCAGTTCTGGTTCTTCCCATTTTAGAGATGAGAAAACACAAGTTTGGAGAATATAAATAATTTCCCCTAGGTTACCCAGCTGGGAGATGGATTAGGATGCAGGAATTCTCTCTACACCATACCAGTTATATTCAGAAATTCAGAGAATCAGAGGTTTGTTGAGATACTCACCAGAACAGTTTTAAATGGATAGCAAAAATATATAGAAGAAATTGCTACATTCCTTAAGAAAATGTTGAACTACGCACATTTCTCTCCCCTCCCTATTGTCCAGAGTATAAAAGTGCACATCTTTGATCTCCATGAGATGACATTCTGTTCCCTAGAATGGTTCATCCAATGTTAGGCATTATACCTAGAGGAACAATATTCCACATCAGGGAAAAGGGTGTGCATGCATTAAAGAATATAGTATTTTAAAACATCTAGTGCTAAACATCTAGTGATTTATGAAGTTGTTTACCTTACAACACCCACCAATAAATTATGAAATAGATAGATAAAGGTGAAATCAATGTCAGAGGGCAAAGGCATTTTTCATCATTACTGTTGGTAAGAAAAAACAAGTTTTATAAAACTGTCTTGCTTATCTTGAATCATACATTTCACATAGCTGTTATTGCCTCCTGAATCCCCATCACATCTGCAAAGCTTGCAGTGATTTTTTTACTTTTCCCAGAAAAGGTCAGCTATTCCCAGGCATAGCACGTTGTAGGGAGCAGCTCGAAGGGGAACATCAGAAGATAATGTCACAGTCTAAAAGAAGGCTCATATTTTCTGACAGCTCCAATTTCTCTTGCCATCTGTGTGACACTTCACCAAAATAAGGGCATATCAACAATTTTGTTTGATCAACTAAAGCAAATCTAACTCAAAGAACATTTCATATGATGGCATATTTAACATAAATGTGTAGAACTTGGAGGGCTCATTTAAACATGAATTTTTAAAAAATCTCTATAGTTGGTGGTTTCCAAAACTGCATGTGTATATATATACTACCTCTATGCTCTAATCCAGATCCAGATTTGGCTCTTGGCATCCACATTTTATTAAAGCTATAAATTGTAGTTTAATAGTTGGTCAAGTTTAATGCTAAGTATTTAATTTTGGATTCTAGCCTTTAAATCTGTTATTTGTTCATTTTTATTTGATTAATTATTAACAGATTAAAGGAAGACAATCCTTTTTGTCTATGAGAAATGGGTGCTTTCCATCTTAAGAAAGAGGAATGCAGAAATAGGAGTTTGAAAGGCCAGTGTAACCACAGATAATGAGAATGATAAATAGCAATAATGCCTCACATTTATGTAGCACTTTATCATTGTGTGGTGTTCCAGATGTCTTTTATATGATTTGTTCTTTACAACACCCAGCGAGATAGATATTGCTAGCATTTTTATTTCAATTTTACAGATGAGAAAATGGAGGTTGAGAATGTTAGGTGCTATGATTTATAATAATAACTCATTTATATAGCAGTTTAAAGTTTACAGTTTATTTCCATTCAATTAAATATTTATTAAACATCTATTTATATACAGGTCAATTTTCTAAGCTCTGGGAATCAGAGACAAAAAAGTACCTGACCTAAAAAAATTACTTTCCCAGAGATGGACTTTTACAACATAAACATAGATAATTATGAAGATGGGTAGGGATTGAAGGGGGCCACCGAAAAATCTAGGAACATTTGAAGAGAGAGAAAGTAGCAAATGTTTGCCTACTAGCAAGCTTGGGACCTAGCTCACACAAGCATTACTTTTCCTATTTTATAGATGCGGGGTGGTGCAATGGATAGAATATTAGGCCTCTAGTCAGGAAAACTCATCTTTGTGAGTTCTAGTCTGATCTCAAGTCTCTCAATTGTGTGATCCTCGGCAAATCACTTCACTTTATTGCCTCATTTTTCTCATTTGTAAAATGAACTGGAGAAGGAAATGACAAACCACTTTAGTAGCTTTGTCAAGAAAACCTCAAATGGGGTCATGGAAAATTGGACATGACTGAAAAATAACTAGGCAACAACTAGGAAACAAACTCAGAGATGAAGCAGAAGGCAAGATATATCAGAAAAAGGGCTGGATTTTTGAGGCAGAGAATTTGGGTTCATATAATTAGATGAATATATAAATATATATTTATACCTCCAATGGTAGATATATACGAGGAGCTTAATACATTTTCCTCATTTGTATAATGAGAGGTTTCTACTTGATGGCTTCTAAGTTCCTTTTTTATTATAAATCCCACAATTCTATGATTGAACCATAAGCACACAATTGTTGTCAGAGACAAAACTTAAACTCTGACAAGGGCAGAATAGAGAGGAAGCATAGTGCCCTTATTTCTGGAAGCTAAGACTTGAAGTCCAGAATTACATTTCTCACATCACACTGATGACTCAGATTTAATTTGCTATCTCACTAAAGCTCCCAGATCTTTTTCAAACAAACTGTTATCCAACAATTCCTCACTCATTCTACATTTAGGATTTGATTTTTTAAACCCAAATGGAAGACTTTGCATTTATCTAGTTATGTAGAATAGTAGTTTACTTATATTTTGTATGCCTGTTATGCCTGTTGCCTATCCTATGTTGTTAAGCTGCTAGAACAAGGAGGAAAATTTAAGTTCCTAAGGGTTGTTGCTGTTGGGCTTCCTGTGATTTATACCTGCATGTATCCAATGAGACATAGGAATTTGAACAAGTTTCTAATCAGGTTTCTGTCCATGATTTGTTGGTGGAATTACAGCATAGTATAGCTGTTAGCAATATATATATATATATATATATATATATATATATATATATATATATATATATATATATATATATATATATATATATATGTATATATATATATATATATATATGTATATATACATATACACACAAATACATACATGTTTTTTTTTTTTTTTTTGAGTAAGGATATGACATGGTTGATTGAACCTGCACTTTTGAAAGATCACTTTAATTGTTGAATGGAATGACTGAATTGGATTGTGGAGAGGCTTGAGCCAGACAGTCCCACTAGTAGGCCATTGTAATAATCAAGGTCTGCAGTAATGAGAGCCTGTATTGGAATCATTGCTATATTTAGTATAGCAATAACTAGAAGTTTTGCCTTCTGCAAAAGAGTTACATACTTATGTAGGAATAGGTTGTCTTCCCTGGGTAGACTATAAACTCCATGAAGAAGGGAACTGTTTCTGCTTTTGTCTTTGAATTCCTACTGCCTAAGTACATAACAAGTACTTAATAATTGTTTGATAATTTATCTTCAATTAATTTTACATTTCTTCCTATGAAATTGCAGCTAATTATATTCATTCCATCATTTATACTTTTTTGAGATATTTTTGGATCTTGACTTTATTATCTAATCTACTGGCTATATCTTCTGCAAATTTAATAAACAGACCATCAATGCCCAATGCCTTTATTCAAGTCACTAACAGAAAGATTAGAAAGCACAAAACCAAGAATAAATCACCATCCAAATTACCTTTGATCTTTGTGTGACTTCTCTTTTGGTTCAGGCATTCAACCAGCTCCAAATTCTCCCAAATTTGTCATCTTACTCTGGTCCTCAAAAATTGCAGACTTAATCCAGTGGAAATGATAATAAGACAGGGAAACTCTACAACAGAATGTGGAGGGCTTCAAATAATCATCAAAGCAGTTTCAACCTGACTTAATAGGGAATGGGGAGCCATTAAGGCTTTGTAAACAGCACAATGATATGGCCAGAATTTGTGTATATAGTGAATTACTTCAGCCATGGTAGGAAAGTTGAATTAGACAAGGGAGAGTAAAGGGAGCAGACCAGAGGTACAACCAGAGAAAACAGAAGAGATAAATTATGGTAGTTGGTGATTCCATGTTGGGAAATACTGAGGTGATTATATATCATTCTGATGTGAACAGCTGGAAAGCATGCTTGATTTCCTGGAGTATGAATTCAGGATACTACAAAGGGTCTTCCAGGAGCTTACTATCTTAACCTTTTCTAATGATTTATGTGGAGATAAACAATACCACCAGAAAGGAACCTGGAAATTATTGGTAAGGATTCTAAAATTGTGTGAAGGAAATGCAAAACATTAGGAGAACAGGTAGAATTTTTGGCACAGCTCTCCCTTTAAAAAGGGGACAAAAAAGTGGAATACTTGTGTCCTAGACACTTTTGGTGACTTGCTTAAGGTTATGTAGATTATAAGTGGCAGATTCAATATTATTACTCCGTTCTTCTGATTCCTAGGCCAGTTCTGATCATTCCAGAACTTATTCATTCTGCTTCTTGCCTAAATTTAAAATGTGAATCACACAATTGAGCACTTCATTAAATACCATACTGCTTGTATGATATTTTCTAATTATCCCATGAATCATAAATAACCACTTCAGAGTCTCTGGTCCGACAGGAGATAAGAGACTGGGGACATGACTGAATAGTAAGCAGAAAATGGGGCACTTGGTTTTCCCCTCCCAGGATATCCTCCAGTTAAGCTCAAAAGCTGGACTTGACACGCATGATTGTGACTAAGGGGCCTACAGAAGACACGGTATGAATCTAGAGGAGCAGTCAGGAAGACTTGCTTTCAAGTCCCACTTCTGACACATTTCTCTTTTGTGATTCTGGGAAATTCACTTTACCTTAGCAGCTCCTCTCAAATATATCTTTTCCTCCTCTGATATTGCCACTGTTCTAGTACAGGCCCTCAACACGGCAGACCTTGATTATTGTAATAACTTATTAGTGGCTCTGTCACTCTCTCCATAATCCAATTCTTCTCCATTCAGACACTAAAGTGATTTTTTTAGAAGTGCAGTTTCAACCATGTCCAAAAACCCACAAAAAAAACAAAAACAAAATTCCAGTATATATAACTTCTTGGAGCAGATACAAAAAGCTCTGCTTGTATGCAAAGATCTCTCTGGCTTTCTACTCTTTTTATACCTTATTCACAGACATGCCCTCTTTGATCCTGTGATACTGGCCTCCCGGCTGTTCCATGAATAAGACACTCCAGCTCTTGGCTTTGTCCATGCTCTCTGTGGGTCCCCCACCCATGGAGTAATGTTCTCCCTTCTCTGCTCTAACATCTGATCTCTTTGGCTTCCTTTTTGACCCAACCAAAATCCCATTGTCTACGGAAAACCTTTCCCAATCTTTTTTGATTTTTTATTTTTTCCCCAATCTTTCTTAAAACTTTCAGAATTTTGATTATTTCTTCTTGGTCTTGTGTGTGGCTGACTTTGCACATTGGCTCCTCTATTAGATTGTAATCTCTTTGAGGGCAGAAACTGTCTTTTGCCCTTTTTTTCATTCCCTGTGCTCAGAATAGTGTTTGGCACATAGTAGGCACTTAATAAATGTTTATTGATTGATTGATTGGTTAATTTCTCAGTGCCCTCAGGCAACTCTAAAGAAATTTTGCTAACTTATATGGCAGAGGGAATTTCCATCCTGGGAGTCCCCTTTTCCCCAAAGGATGAAATCTTAGGTCTCTCTCTCTCTCTCTTCTCATTTTTGTTCCACAACAAGACCAGGGAGTGCCACAAGGATCATTTTCAAGGGAGGTTTTTAGAATGACTTCAGTTTCCTGTGGTGATTTCAGTTTCCTTCATCCTTTAGCCAGAAACAATGTATTTGCAATCCATCTGCACAGTGATCTTGACAAGCTGCCCTGAAACAGTCATTTGAGTGTAATTTGATGCAACACTGAAATAAATTAACAGAAGAAGGACAATGTGTATTCTCTCTATGAAGGAAACTTTGTGCTTACTCCCAAGGAATAATTGTGAAATTGCACAGAAGTCCAGGAGCTTCTTGTCTCCATTTAGTGTTTGCCCAATCACAGGATCATGAATTGAGAGGGTTCAGGGACTTTCTACATCATCTGGCTCAACCCCATCATTCTACATACAAGGGAACTGAGACTCAGGGTAAGTGGCTTGTTCGATTTACACAAATGGCATCAGTCAGTCCACAAGTATTAATTGTCTACTAAGTTCCAGTCACTGAGCTCGGCATGGAGGGGCATAAGTGTCACACCTGTCCCCAAATCGGTCGGTATGGGACTCTCTCCTTATTGGTAGAGATGGAGGCAAGAATGTAGGGTGGATCCTTCATGTCCATCAAGAAAGAGAAAGTCCCATTCCAGTGGGTTTGGGGAAGAGGGTTACAAAAGTAAAAAGAATGAAACAAAATCTACTTGCAAGGAGCTTACATTCTCATGGGGGAAACAGGCACATAAAAATGTACGTAGCATACACTTAAGAAATATATGTAAATTACAATATAGATATATTATATTTATCTACTATATATACATATGTATGAATATTGATGAACAATATTCTCCAAAGATATTAAATACGAGGTAGTTTGGGAGGGAGGGCAAATGTGGCAATAGGAGGGATCATGAAAAGCATGGGGAGAAGATGGTGCTTGGACTGTCTTAAAGGAACAGAGGCAATTTATAAAGAGGGGAGTGGATTCTGGGCACTGGGGACATCTGGTCCAAAGAACAATGGGAGATGAAATATTTTAGAAGAGGAATCAAGAATAAGGAGCAGTAGGGATTAGGCAGACTATTCCAAAGCCTATTTTTGTAGCAAATCATGGTTGTTGTTATGCAGGTCCCTTGCCAATAGAAAATAAGTTCCTTGAGAGCAACAACTGTTTCACATTTGTGTTTTTTTCCTGTTGAGACCAGTAAGTATCGATTAGTTGACTGATTGCTTCTGTGGTACAGCTCTAGTTAAAACTTCCATTTGTTCTTGTGAATTTTGATGCAGAAAGTTTCTGGGTCAAATCTATGCCCTGTCTTGGTCACCAACCAACAGGTTAAAGCAGCCAGAAGCAAGTTCTGTGCATGCCAGCTGATGGGGAGTCCAGCCAGCAGCTGGACCTTTCTCTGCTGTTGACTGTAAACTCTGGCTTCCTTTAATGGCCACAAGCTCTGTTTTTGGTTTGATTTTGCCTGTATCAACAGTAACCCTGCTTCTTTCTAGCTAAGAAAGCCAAAACATCATATTGTTTTTATTTTCTATTCCAGCTCAAACACCACCGTTAGAGCTCTGTGCCAGCTGACAAATGCCATAATACAAACTCTGTGAGGCAGAGAACTGAAGCACAGGAGCCTGGAACCGAGAAAGATGAGCAAACTAGAGCTTAAAGTTATTGAGAGGCAGAAATGAGATTTGAATCCGGGTCTCCTCCCTTCAAATCCATAACATTTTCCATTTCATGGTATCCTCCATAATACTCAACTGTATCTTCATTCTTCATGACCTCATTTGGGATTTTCTTGGCAAAGATACTGGATGGTTTGCCATTTCCTTTTTCAACTCATTTTACAGGTGAGGAAACTGAGGCAAACAGGGTTAAATGATTTGCCCAGAGTCACATAGTTAGGAATTGCTTGAATCCAGATTTGAACTCATGAAGATGAATCTTCCTGATTCCAAATCCCAGTGCTCTATCTACTGCATCAATACAGAGGCAAATAAATTACAATATCTACTTAGCATTTATTCAGTGCTTTTCTTTCAAGTTTCAACAGTTCCAGGCACATAAAAAACATTTAATAAATGTTTATAGATTGATTGCTCACTGATGTTAACTCACCCCCCAGGAAATAGGTAATAAATATTCTTTTTATCTGTCAAGCAACAAACATTTATTTAGCATTTAGTATGAATCAGTTACTGAGTTAAGCAGTGGTAAAACAAAGAAAGGCAAAAGACAGTCCAGTCCCTACCTTCAAAGAGCTCACCACTTATTAGGGGAGAGAACATGAAATAACTGTGTACAAACTATGTACAAGATAAATTGGAAATAATCAACAGGGAGAGGCACTAGATTTGAGGGGATTGAGGAAAAGGTTTTATATAAGATGCCAACTGGATGACCTCAGAAAAGATTTATCATCACCTGTAAAATGCTGAGTTATGTAGATGATATGTAATGTTGATGATTTCTAAGATTCCACCTAGTTGAACAATTCCATGACTGGAGAAAGCCCTGGTTTAGGAATCATCATACTTAGGTTTGAGTTCTGTGATTGTTCCAATTGTGACAGACTTTTCATAACCATTTTTTTTTGGCAAAGATATTGGAGTGGTTTGCCAATTCATTTTCCATCTCATTTTACAGGTAAGAAAACTGAGGTTAAACAGGGATGAACTGACTTGCCCAGGGTCACACAGTTAGGAAATGTCTAAGGCCAGATTTCAATTCAGGTCTTCCTGACTTCAGGTTAGGAACTGTATCCACTGCAGCATCGAGCTGTCCTGACTTCTACTCCTACCATTTTCTTTGTGATTGTGGAAAATTGACAGACAATCTCTCTGAAGCTCATTTCCTCATCCACAAAATGGGAATGATAACCATCTAACTGAATGTGTTGTTGTAAAGATTAGTGGGATATTATGAGTAAGTTACTTTGTTGGTTTGTGGTTTCTAAATCTGATGTTGGGATGGTGAAGTATAATCCAGAGTAAACCTTCTCTGTGTGTGCATATGGATATATCAACATGTAGGGTTGATTTTAGAAGGCAAAATTATTTCTAGAAACTAATTTGAATGAGCCCTTCCCATTTAAGTTGCATGAAATTCCCTTGGAAAAAAGTCTAAATACATTTGAATTTTTCTAAAATATAGAAATAGTCTTTGTCTTTCCAAATAATTCTTATGTGTTTTATTTAGTGGATCATTCTTTTTTTTTTTCCTGAGGCAATTGATGTTAAATGACTTGTGTGGGTGAAAGTGTTAAGTGTCAGAGGTCAGATTTGAACTCAGGTCTTCCTGACTTCAGGACTGGTGCTCTATCCAGCTAGCTGCCGCTGGATCATTCTTAATAGTAGTCTATTAGCCCGTTTAATGGGTAGATGTATGTCTGTCTCAGGAAACTTGGCATGTTGCTCATTTGCATTTGCATTTGCATCTGTTGGAGAGAGTTTTACATTATGAGTTTCCTATATTCACAAAATCACAAGGCATATCCTTCCACTTACTACCTACCAATGTCCAACTGACAAAGATCCCAGGAGCTTCAGAGGATTAGGAATCCCTCCTCCCCCAGTATTTTGCTGTCCCGAGAGATGTGTTTCCACTGACATCTAAGGCATTTCTAGAGAGCAGGGAGATTTTCTTAGGTGACTTTTCTTTACCTGGATCCCTAAAAGGCTCTCACTGCTGAGGTCATAGAACCAGAGTTCTAAAGTTGGAAGAGATGTTAGAGGGCATTGAGTTCAAACCCTTAATTTTACGAATGAGGAATGGGGCTTATAGGTGGTAAAACAAAAAAAAAATTAGCACTAGAGTCAGAAAGACTCCTCTTCTTGAGTCCAGATCTGGCCACAGACATTGATTAGCTATGTAACTGGGCAAATTATTTAACCCTAATTGTCTCAGTTTCCTCTTCATTTAAATAGACTGGAGAAGGAAATGGCAAACCATTCTGCCATCTTTGTCAAGAAAACCCCAAGTAGGTTATGAAGTATCAGACATGATTGAAATGACCTTTAAGTCCCAGAATACTAAGTCCCAGAAAGACTAAAAGATTTGCCTGATCATTCAGAAAGCCTGTAAGTATTAGAATAGGTTTAAACCCAGATAATCTTGATATAAATCCAGTGCCCTTTCTATTATATTATATCCAAAGGAAGTTCTAAAATTTTGGAACCATGATAGTCAATAGATCTTTTGGGGTATTTAATTTAATTGAATATGAACTTTCATTTATCAGGTGAGATTCTCTAAATGTTATAGAAATTACTTTGATTTAAGAAGTACCCAATAATCAGATCACCCTTCATTTAAATGATTTCTGGGCTGGATTAGATTATTGGTGAGGTCATACCTGGTTAGCCATAGAATGCTTTTCATTTCTCAGTGTCGGGTAAATTAAAGGTAGTGCAGATATTTAATGCAAGCCTTTTATTTTCATCCTCAAATACTGGAGCATGCACCTTTAATTTTTTTTTAACATTGCTCATATTGTAAAGGGGCTCCCCTGATGGGCTCTAAATCTCTTTGGCTCTTTGAGAATTAGACCAAGATTTCCTTGTCTCTCCTTCCTATCACATACTCCTCTGTTCAAAAGGGTTTGTAACAGCTGGATGATCCATTCATCCGTGGGAAACTTGGAAATTGCTAAAGACTAGGGATTGGTAGCAATGAATGTGTGAAATATTACATCAAGCCTCTGAATAGAGAGCCTTTTGGGAGTCCAGATGATAAGAGAAAGACTTCCCATGCCACGAAGGAAATGCCCTTGATCAGGATGGAGTATTCTTGCTTCTGGGAGGGGAACCATCAGTTCAGCTCTCAATTTGGCACCTGAGGTGTTAAAGTTACATCGACACCGTAACCCAGGAATCGTGGGAAGAACCCAGTGTTGCTGGAAAGCACGCTTCATCATGGTGAGAATAATCAGACAAAGTTGTTTTTGGCTCTGCCAAGCATGTCCTGGGATTGTGGCTAACTTCAGAAAGAGATAAGCAAATATCCCTGCTATTCAAGCCCTTGACTTCCTGTAGTTTTATGAAGTTATCACAGTCCAGTATTATCTAATATCCACTGTTAGGATAATGATAATTGAAATCATACTTCATATTTACATTGTCTTTTACAAAATGTTTTTCCTCACAATACTTGCTACAAATTAGGCAAGATGTGTATTAACTCCAATTTACATATAAGAAAATTAAATCTTAGAGTAGCTAAGTGATGGCACAGTGGATATAGTGCCAGACCTGAAGTCAGGAAAGCCTGAGATCAAATTCATCCTCAGACACCGAATAATGTGATTCTGGGCAAGTCACTTAACCATTTACCTCAGTTTCCTTCTCTATAAGATGAGCTGAAGAAGGAACTGGCAAACCACTCCAGCCAGAAGACCCAAGCTGGAGCCATGGAGAGTCAAACTTGACCAAACAACAATAAAATTGAAGTTTAGTGGGATAAATTAAGGCCAAAGTCAATAGTTAGTAAGATATACATGTACCAATTTATCCTCATGCTTTCCATCTACATGTGCTCACCCACCCCTGAGCATTATATTTTCTTGTATAGGAGTCACAACTATAACATTCAAATGTTTAAAACCAGGGAGGGCTTTTCCATCATTGTTTTCTGAATACTAACAGATATCACCATGTAAAAGAGAAGGGAACTCACAATCTCATACTACTTCAGAGTTTGAAACATAGGCAGGGCACATAGACCTATATCTCCCCTTATCACCCACTGTCCATACTTTCAAGACTTGTGATTCAGGCTCTCCATTTTAGGGTTTCTGTATAACCAACTACCATCTAGGACTATCTTTATTCTTTCTATACCCAGAGTCACTACGGAGACTCTACACACTAACATACTTTTATTATTTCTACTGATTCATTCATATTTACTTCTACTTCTCTCTTCCTTTTTCTCTCTCCTTTCTCTCTTCTCTTTGTCTATCTCTGTTTCTGTCTGTCTCTTTCCCCTTCTCTCTGTCTTTTGTTTATTTTCTTGACCCATTAGATGGGGAGCTCCTTGATGATAGGATCTGTCTTTTGCCTTTTTTATGCTCAGAATTTTAGCACAATTCCTGGCACATAGTAGGCACATAGTTTATTTTATTTTTCTTTTATTAAAGCTTTTTATTTTCAAAACATATGCATAGATAATTTTTAACATTCACCATTGCAAAACCCCATGTTCCAAATTTCTTTCTCCCTTCATTTTCTCCCACCCCACCCCTAGATGATAAGTAACCCAATATATGTTAAATGTGAAATTTTTCTATACATATTTCCACAGTTATCATGCTGCACAAGAAAAATCAGATCAAAAAAGAAAAAAATGAGAACGGAAACAAAATGCAAGCAAACTCCAACAAAAAAGGTGAAAATATTTTGTTGTGATCCACACTCAGTTACCACAGTCCTCTCTACATCAAAAGAGCATTGAAATTTTAGGCACATAGTTTATTGAGTGACGTTCTCCAATGTTGTTCTTTCAGTGTATGCAATAGGCACTTTAAAATGTTTATTGACTTCACATTGTTTTCCAGTGCTATTCTGTGAATGCTTTTCTTTCAATAAGTAGTTGTTTCATAGAATAAAATCTTTCTTTTTGAGAAAGACAGAAATAACTAGAGGTCAATTTCCTCCCATATCCCAATATGTGATTACCAGTGTTAAAGAAATATTATTTTGCTGCTGAATAACTCAGGAAATAGTGGCCATGCTGAACAGCTGTGGGCAGCTGCATATCCCCACCATCTTCCCTACCCAGCTGTTTGCTTCTCAACTCTGGGGTCCCCAGAGTCTAATGCGGTGTCAAAGCCAGAACTTGAAGTCAAGGTCATTTGTCTTCAGATACAGTATGGTTTCAACTATGCCACAGCTGCTTAAGATTCCTGATGTGCTGATCAAGAACTGTGTGAGGATTTCAGCTCCCCTAAATGTGGAACTTCACTAATTCTGTTGTAAGCAGAAGGAAAAAAGCATTAAGTGCTTTCTGTGTATCAGGCACTGCACTAAATCTTGTACTTTCTCTCTCTCTCTCTCTCTCTCTCTCTCTCTCTCTCTCTCTCTCTCTCTCTCTTTCTCTGTCTCTGTCTCTTTCTCCATATATATAAAATATAATGTGTATATATACAATATATATTTGTAGAATGTGTGTATAACTGCATATATTTTTTATATAGCATTATATTTGTAAGTATGTGTATATAGAATTGTGTTTATAGAATGTGTGTATAGCTTGTATATATTAGATGTAATATATGTATCTATAAAATATGGATATATGTTATATATATACATGTCTTCACATTTAATTTTCATAATAATTGTGCAAGATAACTGTCATTATAAAACCCACTTTACAATTGAGGAAACTGGGATTAAATGACTTACCAAAGTAACAGAACTACTACATGTCTGAGGTTTAATTTGAACTCAGGACTTTCTGATTTAGGCTGGTCACTTACTCTATTTTGCCACTTAGCTTCTTTTTAAAGCCTAAATTAATTTTCAAAGCAATTGCTGGACTCTGGAGGAATGTGTATGGAGGTTAGTAGAAAGAATTTTCTCAGTGAACATTGGGAAGAACATAGGGAGAAAAGAAGGAGAAAAGAGTGAGGGGGAAGAATATTAATGTGGTATATTTGGAAGTCTTTGAAACTGTGGCGGCTTTGAGAATTTTTCTTCTCTCTGATCACAATTGGCTACTGAGCACTGATATATCTCTACTAATTCAGTGCCAGGAGATTTCATTGCTTCTGATGATGCTTGGCTCTGGATTAGGTGAAGCTGCTCTCTTCCAAACTCCCATAAGGGTTTATTTTCCAAAAGGGATGGTATTTTAAGGAGAATAACACTGGCTTTTAGATTATGAAGACAATAGTGTTTGTAGGGTGATGGTCTTATCTCATCCATTTTCTCTAGATTTAGAGTTGTTTTTAGATAGTGCCTCCACTGGGGAACCCTGGATTCTCAGCAACTAGGTTGTTTGTTAGAGTTAGGGCATAGAGTAAGACTTGACTTTGGGAGGCAATTATTATGGACCTAGTATCTTTAGCAATTTTGGTATTCCTAACTTTTGCTTTCAAATTTAAGCAAGTTGTTTTTGCTTTTTGTTAAAATATAAGTCTAGGTTAATTTAAAAACTGGATCTAAGAGGAGGAAGGATTGAACCAATAAGTGATCTCTTCAATCTGGCTCCTGAATAGAATATTGAGAGTTATAGGGAAAAAAAAGACTTTCCAAAAAACACTAAAAGAAAACCTGTTCAATTCTCTTCTAATCCCAGAATAGCACTTACATTGGTATGAATTAGGATAATTCACTTACTTAGCTTTTCCTTAGCCATCAAATAACTTTTAAAAATAGTATTCATTCAGGAAGAGACTGAGTTGCAATTAGTAAAACTGACCAGTGAGTGATCTTTTAACCCAGGTAATTGAATGTCCATTATCTTATGATATGGCTTTCACAAATCAACATGCTAAATAATAGTGGTTTCTTCAAAAAAAATTCTATACAAAGTATAGAATATGAGAAATAATAAAAATCCTGCATATTTGACCTTAAACACAAATTAATTTGACTCTACTAGGGCTAACAAGCAAGACTGAGTATACAGGGGAGGGAATGTATAATGTGGTACCATATTCAGTTTTGACTTGTCCTTTCCTCTCCAGTACCCAAAGACTTTATCTGCTAAAAAAAAAATTCCCTTCCCTCTTATTTCCTACTCACCTTCTGTTCTTATAACAAAGGACATAGGAATAAGTAGACTCCAAAATCCCATCTTTATCCATGTTGACTTGGAAATGATTTATTAGATTGCATCTTGGAAATTATATCCCACACAAGATTAGCACATTGTTCCTCAAAGAATCTGGGTCCTATGTGTTTTACTGTGAATTAATATCATCTCCAAATGTGGTGGCAAAGTGACAGTTGTGATGCCATCTTGATTCATCCCAAAATGACCCTTTCCATGGCTACTCAAAAAAAGTACATTTCAGGGAAAGCATAAAAGAGATTAAATAGGGAAAATTGTTTTGTAGCAGACTTTTTTTTTTGAGAGAGAAAAATAAAATAGAACCTGTTCCTTTTCTCAGGAATAAGCTGGCACAACCAATTTGTTATTTCCTTCTACTAACATAGGGATTCATTTTTAAAATTAAAGCCTTTTAATTTCAAGACATATGCATGGACAATTTTTCAACATTGACCCTTGAGAAACCTTGTGTTCAAAATTTCCTCCCCTTCCTCCCACCATCTCCCCTAGAACAGCAAGCAATCCAAAATATGTAACACAGGAATTCTTTAACTTTTTTTTTTTTTTTTTTTTTTTTTTTTTTTTTGTAAATGTGCTTCTCAGGCAGCCTGATGAAATCTATGGTGAACCCCTTCTCAGATGAGGTTTCTAAATGCATAGAATAAAATATATAGGGTGACAAAGGAAACCAAATGTATTAGAATACAGCTATAAAAAGAACTAAAAAAAGATGAGTAAATCTCAGATTAAGAATGCTTGTTTTAACATATTATTTTGTGCCCTTTAGGTATTTCATTATTTGAAAATAATTTTACCTTTGTGCAGGCCATTCCTTCAATATAGTTTAACAACTGCAAACATTAAATTGTTGCAATTAACAAGGAAGTATTTTAGGCAATGGAAATACAAAGATGAGAAATGAAATAATCCTTGTCATGAAGGAATTTGTATATGTTGTTGGGAGAAAATAATTTTGTCATTTTTAAAGCCCTCTCTTCATATGAACCACAATTATTATACTCCATATGTTCTTCTACCTGTCTCTTGAAACTTGGAATAATTCAAAATTTCTTGTACTAGGATACCTGCTGCTCTCAGAGTACCAGAAACCAGGTGACCCTTGCCAATTTCTCTAGATGGTCCCAGAGAAATTTGGTGGGGGTGGAGGGCTATGAGCTAGAAGTGAAAGTCTGGAGATGACCCTAATAGATACAAAAGTTAAAGTATTTGTGTGGGTAAAGGGAATGCAGAGAGTAAGAGAATGGAGGAGGGAAATAGAATGAGTGGGGAAGCAAATAATATTAATGGGACTAAACAATAATGAAAAGATAGAGTTTACTTTGTAAATTTTGTAAATTTTATTTTTTCAGTCAATGGAAATCCATTTTCTCTTTTTCTCCTTCCTCTATCATGAGAAAGAAAGAAAACTCCTATAATAGGATATTATACACATATATATGTACATATAGTCAAGCAACACAAGTTTCCACATTGGCATGTTCAAAAAAATAGTGTTTCTATTTGTAGTCTGAGTCAATCATCACTCTCTCAGACATTGAGCATCATGTTTCATCATGAATCCTCTGGAATTGTGGTTAGTCATTGCATTGATCATATACCTTAAAACCTAAGTCTTTCAAAATGGACTATCTAAATACATCTATTTTAGAAAAATAAATTGAACAAGTTTCATCAAAAAGGCCTTCCTAAGAGAAAAGTCCCAGGACAGGATGGTTTTGGAAATGAATTCTATCAAACATTTAAAGATCATCTAATTCCCAATATTAATTAAATGATTTGGAATAATAGGTAAAGAAATGATTCTACCAAATTCTTTTTATGAAACAAGTGTGATATTGATATTTAAATGATGAAGAGTAAAAACAATAAAAAGAAAATTATAGACTAATTCCATTAATAAATGTGGATATGAAATTGTAAATAAAATACTAGTCAAAATATATCACAAAGGCTATATATTATTATCTATAATCTTTTTTTTTTTTTTTTTTTCTTTTCCTCTGAGGCTGGGGTTAAGTGACTTGCCCAGGGTCACACAGCTAGGAAGTGTTAAGTGTCTGAGACCAGATTTGAACTCGGGTCCTCCTGAATTCAGGGCTGGTGCTCTATCCACTGCCCCACCTAGCTGCCCCTATATATTATGATCAAGTGGGATTTATACCAGAATGCAGGGATGATTTAACATAAGAAAAAGTATTAACATAATTGATTACATCAAAAAATCATGTGACTATATAAATAAATCCAGAAAAAGCTTTTGATTAAGTTCAACACTAATTTTAATTAAAAAACACTTGAAAATATATATGGATTTTTATTTAAATTGATAAAAAAGAATTTATCTAAAACCATCAACAAGCATTATTTATATTATGGATAAACTAGAAGTTTTCCCAATAAAATTAGGTATGAAATAAGGATGCCTACTGCTACCAATACTATTCAATATTATTTTGGAAATCCTAGCCCTAGTACTGAGAAGGAAAAGAAAAAGGAGGGATTAGAATAGGTAATGAAATAATAAAACTATATATTTTTGCAGATGACATGATGATTTTCTTGTAAAATCCCAAAGACTCAAATAATAAGTTGCAACAATTAATAATTTTAGCAAAGTAGCAGGATATAAATTAAAGGCACATAAATCATCTGCAGTCCTTCATATCACAAACAGAAATCTGTAAGAAGACATAGTAAAAGACAAATCATTTAAAATAACTCCAGATAATATAAAATATCTGGGAGTACATCTGCCAAAACAAACCCAACAACTATATAAATAAAATTTAAAAATTTTTAACAAATAAAATCAGATTAAAATGAAAAAGAACATAAAATTAAATGATAAAAACTATCTGATATTGTCTAAGAAATAGTTAAATGGAACAGAGTAGTATATTTGACAAAGATTGAAGACTTAAAATTTTGGGATAAGAATTCATTATTTGGTAAAAATTATTGGGAAAACTGGAAAGCAGTATAGTAGAAACTGAGCACAGACCAATATGTTATATCATTTACCAAGAAAAGATCAAAATAGATACATGGCCTAGATGTAGAAAGATTTTACCAGAAAATTGGAACATGAAATATTTTATTTATCAGACTTTTGGATAGGTGAACAATTTATGAATAAATAAAAATAGCAAGCAAAGGTTGATGTAAAATGGATAATTTTGATTACATTAAATTAAAATGTTTTTGAACAAATAAAACAAGTCTAAGCAAGATCAGAAGGAAAACAAAATTAAAACAACTTTGAGATATTAATTTGCTCTTATTAGATTGGCTAAGATGATAGAAAAGTAAGGTGGCAAATCTTAGGGGGGATGTGGAAAAATTGGGGCAATAATACATCATTGGTGGAATTGTGAACTGATTCAGTTGAACAATCTGGAGTTATCCTAAAAGAATGATTAAAACTACCTAGCATCTTTGACTTAGCAGTAATACTATTTGGTCTATTTTTGAATCTAATTAGGAAAAAGGAAAAGAATATATGTTCTAAAATGTTTTTAGCAGCTCTCTTTGTGGAGACAAAAACCTGCAAATCATGGGGATGCCTGTCAATTGGGAAATGCTTGAACAAGTTGTAGTATATGAGTGTGATAGAATACTACTATGATATAAGAAATGATGAGCTCAATGATTTAAATAACGTGAAAAAACTTGCTTGAAATAGTGAAGTGAAATGAGCAAACCCAAGAAAACATTGTACACAGTAATAGCAATAATGTTTTAAGAATGAATGACTTTGAATGAATAAGTTATTTTGACTATTATAAAGACCCAAATTAACTATAAAGAACATTAAAGAAAGATACTATATGCATCCAAAGAAAGAACTGATAAATATAGAAATATTGTTAGAATAATATTACATATATACCTATTTGTGTGTAATGAGAGCCATCTCTAGGGTAGGAGAGGAGAAAGAAGAAAAAAATTGCAGGATAATTGCATTGAATATTAGAAAGGAATAGCAAGTTATATATAGTAAATTTGTAATTTATTGAGCAATCATTTTATCACACTATTAGTAATGCTTTTTTCCCACAAATTAACATAATTTAATAATAATTTAAAAAATAGGCACTGTGCTAGAGATTGTGTGCAAACACAAAAGTTAGAGATCCTATTTTCAAGAAGTTTATGCATTAATAAAAGGAGATGATGCATATTATGGAGTTATAAACAAGGAAAAGAGTTTTCATCTACTCAGCCACATGGAGAGTGAGTGGAACTATTACACTGAGTATTTCTCTCTTCCCAGGAACAATTGTAGTATTGACTTAATTGTTGGATAAGCAATATAGGAGGATGTACTTGCAGAATGGCAACATGGCAAGATGTCTGGCATGGATAAATGGCTACATGAGACATTAATTATTTTCTGGGCTCACTTGATAGAACGGATTGATTGAATTTTAATTTTCTGACTCATGGATCAAGATCACCTAGTCCCACAGGGTAGAAGTTTCAAAATTGAGTATTTTAACTTTCCTATAGAAAATAGGAGAGATATTTAGAGATCTATTGCCTGGGTGAATGTCTGGATGAATGAGATCTATAGAAGTGTTCCCTTATATTTGTTTCTTTGTAACTTTCTTTCATTTGCACCTAGTTCTGTTGAGTTTTCCATGTGAACTTGCTTCAAATATTTCTTTCTTTCTTTTTTTCCTTCTCTTCTTTTCTTTAAACTAAAACCTTTTGTCCTTTTCATTGAACCTTGCATGACATGATCTCAAAGTTTTTCATTACTTTGGTTGAATGATTTCCAGTTCTACTTCCCAAAATATAGTAACCAAATTGTAGAAAAAGCCTGACCAGCACAGAATTTAGTGGAACTACCACCTTCTTTGCTTTCAATACTATGCCTTTCTTAATATAAATGAAGATTCCATTAGCATATTTGGTTGTTATATAGAATTTCTGAATCATGTGCATGATGTAGGTCATGTTCTTTCCTCTTAGCACTAGAGCCTGCCCACCGAACTGTTTAGTCTCTGTCATACCCTCATCCCAAACTCTCTAACATCTGGAGTTTTATAAAGGGGATTCCATCATTGGAATCATGGCCATTTAACTAGCACTGGCTAAGCCACCATGATACTAATGAGTTCAAAAATAGGATTCAATCTCTTATCAACAGAGTTTACAGGAGATTATAGGCTTTGGAACTAAAAGGGCCTATAAAGATAGATTATCTAGTCCAATGTCTTCAGTTTTTATAGCTAAAAACATGAGACCCAGATAGAATAACTGATTTGCCAAAGATTAAATGGCAAAATTGAAATTTCAACTCAAATCTTATAACATTGCTTGTTATACTTTTTTCTATCTTTTCTACAATTAGTAGAGACTACTAGTTAGATGTTTATATAAGCTAATAATCATTCTCTTTTCAAGTGAAAATATTCCTGGGTATAGCACTAGCAACTCACACTTTGGATGAATTAATTAAATCAGAAATTTTTTCTCCAGCATTATCCCAACCCATTGAAAGAATGGGAATTTGATGGAGATTGTGTGGGCAGAAAAATGGGATGTTGGGGTTGGAGGAGATTATGAAGAATAGACAGGAAGAAAGCAGAATTAGGTGGTGCTGCTGTATGGAAATTTTGGTAGCACAGGGTAACAGAGAAGAAACAGTGAGTTATTGGAGGGCAGGGAAGTAAGATTGTGAGGTCATGAAAACAGAAATAAAGGTGAAGACTGCCATGAGGATAGATTGCATGAAATGAATAAAGGACCTTTTTTTTTTTTTTTTTTGCAATTCATATAGGAGCAAGTCTACTTTTAAGACTCCATAGACTTAAAATTCAAAACTCATTGACTCCCCAAAATAACCTATAAAAACATTGTCTTTTCTACTTTCTGGTTTATTTCAGTACCTGCAGTCATTTCAGCATCCTTTGTATTTAATTCAACAAATGTTTATTAGACATTTACAGAAACCTATTGATTTTGTGGATCCAATATTGTGGATCCAATGATGAAATTGACCGTACGTGCCGTCATGAAGCTTACAGTTAGTAGGAAAGGTAAGAGATATTCATAAATGAACTGGAATGGGAGATATCTGACTATAGGAAGGCTATTACACTATTCTTGGCTAGATGACTTTGGGATTGTTCAAGAAAAGGTGAAATTTTAGACATATTTACATAGTTTGCCTATAGAACCTGACCATGTCTTGAATGACAGCATGAGGGGGCTGTCTTAGAACCTACAATATTGAAGAAATTGGGCAACAGGAGACATCACAGTCCCTGTAGGTTTTGGAACTCATCTATGTATCATAGACCCCAGGGATTGGTAATATTGGATCATCATGGGCCACTTCTTTGATCCGGCTTTCCTACTTGTTGAGCCTGGAACTCTTTGGCCCCCAAGAGAAGTCATCAGAGAAAAACTCTTAGGAAAGCAGGAAAGCCCTGAGACTAACTACAGACTTTCCTCTCTTAGAGTATGCCCCCATCTGGCTGGCCAAGATCCTTGATGTAAAGAAAGAGAAACAAAGAGAATAAGCCTTTTTATATAGGCATATATACGTATATATATTGCCAAGCACTGTGCAAAGGGCTTTCACAAATATTATCCCATTTCCTCCTAATCATAATCTTGCAAAGTAGGTGCCGTGTTTTATTCCCATTTTATAACTGAGGAAACAAATTGAGCAGCTTATTCACACAGCTAATTAAGTGTTTGAGGCTGAATTTGAACTAAGGTCTACCTGGGTCCACATCTAGTGCTCCATTCGCTGTGTCACTGCTTCTTGGGGACCCTGGTCTCCTGGTTGAGTTGTACAGGAGATTGAATCATTGCAAGCAATGAGGCAATGGGAACAAGCCCAGTCAGGAGTTCTGGTGATGAGGACTTCTCTTCACGATCTGGCTCCATTTACTTTTTCAATTTATTTCTTATTTTTCCTGTTTGTGTTTTTTGCTGTTTTAATCTGATCCTAGCTGGTCCCTCCATGTGACAAAACTGCTTCCATTTTTTTGGCCTTTGCCATGTGTTCTCCCATATTTGACATGCCTTCTCCCTCATTTCTAACTTACAGAATCACTAATCTCTAATCTGTATAATCACTAATCTGTATATTCCTAATTAGTTTTATGGAAAAGGGAATTTTATTGGCCAAACTTGGCAGTGTTACAGGTTGTATTATTATCGAGGAACACTATACCAGACTGATTTGTCACAGTGAAAAGTAGACCTCTAGGAGGAGATTAATGTTTCAGGAAACTATTTCACTGGCCCAGCAAATAAGGAGTCACCTAGGTCCATATGGGAGAGATTGACAGCCTAAATGGTGAGAATGTTCAGACTTGAGTGGTGCAAATATCATAGTCTCTGCCTTGATTATAACTCTGAAGTAGGCTTGCAGGAATGTGTCTATAACCCTTTCCAAGACTCTACCATAATAGAGAGAGCCTCTGATCTTACAGGGCTGAAGACAAACTCCCAGTGGGCAAGACTTTTAAATTTAGCTTTCAGTAAATGTTGGAAAACCATAGAATTGGAAGAAAGTATAAGAGGTAGAAGTATCCAGTTGATATTCCTAAAGCATCCTCCAGCTGAAGAGGTTCCAGTGGCTCTCTCATTGCCTTTAGGTTAAAAACAAGATGGTAGAGCAGCAGGCAGTAGTGCTATGAAGACCTCTCCCTACCCTAAGGTCCTCTAAACAGATCTAGAAAATGCTTCTTTCCTCCTGATAGAGGTAAGGGATTTAGCATGCAGAATGAGACATCATCATTTTCCTCCTCCTCCTCATTTATATATGACTAATTCAGAAATTTGTTTTGCTTGACTATACATGTTTAGAATGAAGATTGTGTTATGTCTTAGTTATTAATAGGGATAGATTGGGGGAAAAGGTGAAAAGATGTAATTTTTCTAATTGAAAAAATAAAATATAAATTTAAAAATACAAACAACTCTATTTGACATTTAAAACTTTTCAGACTCTGACTTTAGCCTACTTTCCTAGGTATAAGGCATATTATTTCCTTTATGTTCTCTGTTCTAGTTAAATTGGCCTACATTCTTAATATGAGTGCCATTCCATCTATGCCTTTGCATGGGTTGTAACCAGTGCTAGGAATGGACTGCCTTTTCAGCAGGGCTTCTTAGAATCTCCAAATGCCTTCGAGGCTCATTTCAAGAGACCTCCTACACAAATTAAGGGACTAATATCAGGGGGGCTTTAAAAAGTGATTAATATCATAAATTGAGCTGTGAGGATGACAATTAGTAGTTTCAAGCCAACAGCTCTGAAGGTTATACCTGGCTCTTTTCCATACTATACTGAAGCTGAAGCTTAAATATTTCAACCATATAATGAGAAAATGGAACTCACTGAAAAAGACCTGATGCTAGAAAAGATTGAAGGCAAAAATAAAATGGGATGGCAGAGGATGATATGGATTGATAGTATCATGGGAACAATGAACATGAACTTGGATAGACTTCAAGAGATAGTGGAAGATAGAAGGACCTGGTATATGCTGTGGTTCATGATGTCAAGAGGAGTGACAGAGGTTGGTTGTTATTTGTCCTTCATTCTCAAAGAGGACCATGATATCAGGGAGATAGTGTCATGACATTCAAATGAATTGTATTTAAGTGAAGGAGGGCTGTCCAAAGTCACCTGCCTCATTTTTCCTTCCAGAGCCATCTGAGTCCAGTGGCAAGATCAAGATGACTGGAGATGGCCCTGGATCAAATAGGAGTTGGCCTTTTTAAAACTAAAGTCTTAAAGAAGTCTCAGTTTGACTGAAATCGCACCCATTCAGTGATTAAAGTTAGATAGTAATTGAGGCAAAGAATCTCCTCTTTCATCCAGTCAAGAAAATTTAAGTAAAATGTAGGAGGGGAAGATTCTCAGGATTTCTGACCAAAGCAGAAACGATTGCCTTTTACATTCTATCTGAGTAAATCAGAACCAAAACAATAACCAAATGGGGTTTGGCTAGGACTTATTGGTGACCAATTAGAATCAGATTGGTTTTGGTTTAAGGCATAGTCCTTAAGAAGGAAATCTAGCCAATAAACTCCAAATCTTGGGAGGATTCAGAGGTGTAAATGAAAAGAAAAATAATGCTTTTAAGAGCATCTATAGGTAAGGATATGATACCCTATGTGGACAGAGGGAGGAGAGGGAAGGAAGCAAGGAGGGAAACGGAGAAGGAAAGAAAGAAGCAAGGAAGAAAGTGAAACAGAGAGGAAGGGAGGAAGAAAGGAAGGAAAGAGTCATTTAACTGATTAATTCCAGATATGACTAAACAAATGAACAACAAAAATCTATCTATAATCTATCAATTTACCTATCTGTCTATTTAATCTATCTATCTGTCTGTCTGTCTCCTAGCTATCCTTTATCTAACTACCTGTCACCTATTTTATACAGCTAAGGAAAGGAAATGAGACTCCTGAGATCTTTTAGTGATAAAGCCCTAGGATTCCTTAATGTTTTTTTTTCTCCTATGTGTCTTCACATCTCACTATGCAATGTATGTCACTACTAAGTAAGTCTTGTGTGTTAGGATATTTTGCAAACAGTCCAGGGTCTTGGATACAGAAAAAACCCCCAGAAAGTACAATGGTGATAAATCTGTATCACAAATTAAGTGGCATGTTGCATCCTTGATGGTGCTTTCTAAACTCTTCCTTATTGTCTCAGGTATGCTCATGTCTGATTCCAGTACTTTGACAGTGATAAGTAATAATTGAAGCCATGAGGACTGATAACAAGGGGGGGGGAAGAGACAGAGACAGAAACAGAGGGAGAGACAGAGAGAAAGAGGTGAACAAGAGAGAGGGAGACAGAAAAAGATATAGAGACAGAGACAGAAAGAGAGAGGGAAATAGAGACAGAGAGAGGCAGAGACATAGACAGAGAAAATATAGAGAGAATAATGACAAAGAGAGAATCTTGAGGACACTTCTCTTTAGGGAGTAGAAAGGAAAACATTTGTGAAAGAGAGTGATGGAATTAGGATGAAAATGGTCGTAGGTCTAAGTCATGGGAACTTGCTCCATTTATCATTTCCTTCACCCTTCATTCTCTGTATCTTTATATTTAAATCTATTGTTCTCTCTCTAGCTCATTTCTTGACGCTGACAAGCATGATTAGATTACTGAATTAAAAAAACAACAACAACAACAACAAAAAAAAACAAGCCAACACTGACTTGATCATGCCTGATAAATTTAAGACCCTATATGATTTAAATCACACTTGTCTTTTTAGCCTTATTTTGCATTACTCCCCTTCATATCCTGTTCAAGTATATTCCAGGCAAACTGGACTTCTAACTGCTCAACTTTATGCTCCATCTTAGGTAACTTGGGTAGAGAAATCTGAGCTTGAAATTAGGAAGATTTCATTTTGAATCCTTCTACAGATTTGTTAACTGGACAAGTTACTTATGGACTTTCAGCTTCAATTTCCTCATTTATAAAATGGGGATAATAAATATCACCTGTCTCACAGGACTATTGCAATCAAATAAAATAATGTATGTGAAGGGTTTTGCAAATCTAAAGTTTTTATTATTATCTTATAATAATATACACAGTCTTTCTTTAGGGTACAATTCAGATGTTATTTTTCTCTCTGAAATGTTTTCCAATTCCCTCAGCATTTTTTCTGTATCAAATTATTTTATATTATCTTACTTGTATACATGTTGATAATTCCTCCTTCTTCTACCCAGTAAAATTTAAGTTCACTGAATGCAGAGACTTTTATTTTTGTACTCAAGGGACTAGCAAAGTGCCTGCTACATGTAGGCATGCAGGCTACATAGTAGACATTTCATATATGTTTGTTCAATCACACTCAAAGAAAGACAAAATACCAAGAAGGAGAAGCTAGTCAGAACTATGAAACACTGAAAAGAGAGAGTCAAAATAAAATGATGACTGAAAACAAGGTCACTGGGATTAGTGACAGGAAAGTTATTGATGACCTTGAAGTTTAAAAAAAATGGTGGAAACAAGTCACATACAAGAGGTTGAGTAGTGAATGAAAGCAATCAGTGTGGGTTGATTTGAGGGAGAATTATTTGGTGACAAAAGAGATTAGACAGAAAGGGCAATGAAGGGTCTTGAGAAGGGTAGAAGCTTTAAGTACTATTTTATTTTTCAGATAGGGAAAATAAGAATGTTTGTAGAATCAACTGGAAGAAGTTAGTAGAAAGTTGGCAATTTAAGATGCATGAGAGGGGATGATTGATGATAGCATGGGGACATAGAGGTGGAAGGGTATGCAAACTATCATTGTTCAGAAGGTCTAAAACTTAAAAAAAGATCAGACTCGGGGCACTTATGAAAATATGAACAGTATCTTGGTGCTATATTTCTTCAGTATTCTGGCATCCAAAAGATATTGATAGTACCTGTGACATAAATTATGAGTTATTATAACATAAGTAAATTTGTAAAGGACTTCCATAAGCTTTATGGGCTTATAAAATTGTGATGATAGATTTAAAAACATACATATCTGTTAGGATTACCAGGTGAGAACTCAGGTTGTCTGGACAATTATAAGGTGAGAACTCAGGTTGACTTGACAGTTCTCTGGCTCAGACCTTTGGTTTGGGCCTTTAAAGGGAGTTTACACCTTAGGAATTCTAAGAGGAGCAAGTTCATTGATTGGAGTACTTCTTCCCAGAAGGCCTTACGTTATCCCACGCCCATTCTCTGGGAGGATAAAAAGAGGCAACATTGAGCCTGGAGAGCAGTCTGGATTGGGGAAGGACAAGAGCTGGAGGAGATTCAGAGCCAGGATTCAGGAAGAAGAGGCTGGCTGGAGGCTCCAGAAGCCTCCCAAGAAACCTGCTCATAGAGGAAAAGATTATTCAGAAAAGAAACCTCCTCCCAGAGAAGGATTACAACTGAGAGACGACCAAACCCTTACAATTCAAGAACATTACACATAGCATTTGTCTAATGACTAGGGTCTGATTATGTAGCAGAGGACTGCATGTAAACTGAGGAACTGTGAGGTCTGAGTCTTATCCATAAAAAGAAAAATCAGGGGATGTGGAAGGAATGCTAGTATTTATTTTCTTTTCTTTTTTTTTCTTGCTGAAGCAATTGGGGTTAAGTGATCTGTCCAGGGTCACACAGCTAGGAAGTGTTAAATATCTAAGACCAGATTTGAACTCAGGTCCTCCTGACTTTAGGGCTGTTGCTCTATCCACTGCACCACCTAGCTGCCCCACTGCTAATATTTCTTAGACCATGTCCCCCAATCTTCTATTAGGTGGCCAGGGTGATCAGAACAGGCTGTTAGTGAAAGGAGAATTGTTGAGAGGAAAATCTCTTTTCTCTCCCTCATACACCTCCAAATAAGCATTTTATATTACCCAGTGTGAAGCACCAGGATAACTGAGATTACTGAAAATATTAACTGATTCTTTCTATAACCCCAAGTGTAATATTCCCCAAACCTCTTGGTTATGGAGTTTTTAACCTTGTAAAATAGCTAGAAAGTAGGTTATTGAATTCTATAGGTCCATCTTTGATGGTGGTTTTGGGACGGCAGTCAATGAAAAAGGATTGCCAGGCAATTTTATTCATGCTTTTTAGTAGCAGAAAGTAATTTCAACAGTAAAAAAAAAAAAAAAAAAGGCAGAGGAGTTTCAAGAGCTCTTTGAGGCAAAAGCTGACAAATGTAGATTATGCCTCGGTATCTGAATTTCAGAGTAGAAATGCACAGGTTGGATTGAAGAGCTGGATTCACTCACATTGGAGCCTGTGCCCTTAGATTAGGCAAAGGCATTGTGCTGCAAGGCACCAGCTGAGTTAGTCCCACAGCCTACATGATGTACTTGGCCCCTGTCTCTGAAGACAAGGAAGCCTCAAGTCTTGGGGCTTAAATCAATCAGAGCTCCAGAGCATTATCAGCTGGACTCCACCGTATGGTCTAACTTAGCCTACATGTCTCATGTCTCCAGTCTGTGTCTTAATGTAAATTGGTTTATGTGTATGTCATCCCCAGGGTATAAGCTTCTACAGTCCAGATGGCAAGGTGGCCTGAGTGGAGAAAACATATGGTGGGCCATTGCAATCATTCATAGGACTGGGATAAATACATTACTTTGAAAAGCAAATTCTTCAATAGGGTCTAGGTCAGGATGAGCTGACAGCAGTGTCCATGGGAGAGGGGAAGGGGTGGAATTGTATAAAGAGAAAAATTGTCAAAATGTTGATTATTGAAGAGGGTAAATGAAAGGAAAATTTTTAGAGGGAACAAAAGGATGGAATATAGCATGATGTAGCGCATGAGGCAAAGAGGCCTGAGTTTGGAGAAAAAACACTTGGATTTGAACGTCATCTTTGCTCCTTTCTACCTGTGTTATCTTGATCTTGATGCCTCAGTTTCCTCATAAGTGGTTTGGATTAATGCTGGGGTTTTTAATTAGGGGACCATATGATTTTATGCTTTTAATATACATATATGTATATTCTCTCTCTCTATATATATATCTTGATAACTGTTTTCTAATATAATTTATTTCCTTAACAATCTTTTGCATTTCTTTTATGCATTTTGAAATATGAATCTCAGAAGGAGTCCAAAGATTTCCCACAGTGCCAATGTGATATAGGATACACAAAATAAAATGAAGAGGCCCTGAACTAAATGAGCTCTAATTTTCTGTCCTACTCTGTCATTCTGTAATTTTTTCCATTGTGAGTAGCAGGCAATGGTGACAGCTTGTGAAATGGCTTTTGTTTCTTAAAAAAAAGTTTCAACATTTCATTTAAAAATTCTGAACTTAGGAAACATCAAAAAAGGAACATTTCCATTTATGTTGTGGAACAGAAGGTGAGGATTCTCTGTGAAACTGTGAATCTCTATTTTAGAGAACTTACTTTTCTTTTAAGCATATAACAAATTCTATGTGTAACTTTTAAGCCTGCCTGCTTGTCTCTGATTTCTTCTGGGCCTTTTAAAATCTCATTTTCAAAAATTTCAAATAGATTCTCAATATTCAGCATTCACGAAGCATTTGCTAAGTACCTACTATTTGGAAGGCATTGCAGGGGATCCAAACAGAAATAAAATATGAAATACTGCTTTTAAGGTGCTTATAATCTAGGAAACATATGGTGAGATTTATTTATAGGGAAGATAGGGACACATGTAGAGGAGATGAGTCCAGGTTGAGAAAAAAAAAGCCATTATCCTGATCTCTCTTAAGAGGGAGGGTAGCTTTTAGATTATCCACATCAGCTTAGCCCACTTTCTACCAAATGCTAGTTACACAAAAGACCAATATTACAAATAGAAACAGTGAGCAAACTAATTTTTTTGAACAAAATAGCAAATAAGAATTGGACAAGTTTACAGATTAGAATTTGGCAAATAGGACAAGAGTAAATGAGCTCTTCAGTAAGAAGAGAGAAAAAAAAATCTCAGCTCAGGTTAGGAGAAAAAAAATTAGCACAGGTCCTCTTTTTGCAGTCTTTAGACTGTAAAATCTAAAGGTCAGAGAATTATTGTATTGGCTCACACAAATGTCTGTGGCTCAGAAGACTACAGCCTGCCATTTGAAGTCTATGTCTCTCTTTATTTGGTGCCAGGATGTCATTTCTCTATGTGTCTCTCTTAAGTGTCTGGAATCAATCCCTCATGGCAGGTATATACCATTGTGCTTAGCATTCTCTTAGCCAATCAGGAGTTAAATTTTCTTCCACATATATATGTATATATATATATATATATATATATATATATATATATATATATATATATATATATATATATATATATATATATATATATATATATATATATAGTTATTCCTTCCTCATTGCGGGGGCTAGGGGCAAAGTATGATCTAATCATGATCTGAAAAACATGCATACAATTTTTTGGCCCTCCCTTCATACAAGAGATGTCTGAATTTTTTTTCTTTTTCTTTTATGGGATTCTACATATTTTATTTTAACATTTGGATTAAGTATTTAGTCATAGATTCTGTGTCATCTGTTGGCCTTTACATGTCATCTCTGAGCTTCTGCAAAACTCCTCTAAAATTCCCATTTAATTTCTTGTGCCAATCTATGACATATTGAAATTCTGATGAAATGAGAATGGTATATCTATACTGAGCATCTAATAAATCTGTTTCTTGAGTGGAAGTCAGATAACATAGATAATAATGAATGATAGTAATGTATAGGTATAAGGTATAGTGTAAAAATAATAATAGAATTATCTCACAGGGTTGAGGTACTAGTAAAGTGCTTAGTACAATGCCTGGAACATAGTAAGTGCTTAATAAACGCCTCTTCCCTTCCTTTTGTTGTCTTTGCTGATTTCATCCTCGTGAACTTTTGCTATCAAATTGAAATTGCAGGACATAGGGAACGCAGAGGACCTGGAGGGCTAGGGCAGCCAGAAATCATGGCAGCCCTGAAGCCCCTGGAGCAGCAGCTGGAGCAGCTGTTGGACCCGAGGCCAATAGAGGCTGACCCAGAGGCAGGCCTAAGGAGGCTACAGCTGCCTGAGTTATTGACAGATTTGATGAGGGTGAAGATGAAGACAGTGACCTCCCTCATGTGGAAGTATTAGGAAAAAGGCCTTTGCCTCTCTCTTGGATATAGACAAACGATATTCAGGCAAAATCACTTCTCAAAAGGCTTTGAAAGAAGGTCTGTGGGAACAACCTCAATTAAAAGTGTCTGACAGAGAACGATCTGATGAAGGGTCAGGGAGCACAGGGCCTAGTGGAGTCTGATGAGGAGCAGGAATCCAGCGATGATGGGGGAAGCAGTTTGGAAGACCAAGGCCAGAGAGAGAAGAGGAATGCTCATTCATCAGGCTTTAGTTTTCAGAGCATCTTTGAAAACTTTGAAAAATTATTTGAGGGAATGGATGATGTTGACAGTGATGAAGAGGAGGAGGAGGAGGAAGAAGAGGAAGAAAACAGTATAGAAGAGGAAACTGATGAGGAAGAAGATGGAGGTTGTACACGAAGACAAAGATAATGATGAGACAGTGAAGACCTTCTCAGGAGGCAAAGTGTCAGAGGAAGTGGAGAAAGGCAGAGCTGTGAAGAACCAAATAGCACTGTGGGACCAGCTCTTGGAAGGAAGATTCAAGCTGTAGAAAGCTCTGCTGACAATCAACCAGCTTCTCCAACCCAATGTTTTTCCTATTTTCAAGGACAAGGGCGGGTCAGAGTTTGCCAGTGCCCTAAAAAACAGTAAGGACTCTTATGTACTGAAATTCTTAAGGAATAAGCATATTTTTGTTACCCAGAAAAAGGGGAAGAGTAACAAGAGTTCTATACCATAAGTTTAAAAGAATAAGGTTAACTTATTAGGTGGCTTGCTTACCTTGTTTTAGTAAGAGTGCTTATTTCAGTTTAAGGATCAAAGATGACATTTCTCAAATTGTTCTTTTCTCTTCTAGATGTGTAGTCTTTTTATTTACAAGATGGGTAATTTTTCAGCATTGACAGTTGCAAAACCTTTTGATCCAACTTTTCCCCTCCTTCCCCCCACCCCTTCCCCCAGATGACAGGTTGACCAATACATGTAAAATATGTTAAAGTATAAATTAAATACAATATATGTATAAAAAAAAGAAAATGCAGGTCATAGGAATGGAAAAGATATTATTTAATGAGCTGTGGTTTAGAGTTAAAATGATAAAATTCTCTATTTACATTCTTATCATTTGTGTGAATTTTTCTTGTGAGATTCCAATATACTAAATTCGTGGAATCCTTATGATGAAATTAACCTTAGTGTGTCACTTCTGGCTGTGATATTTTCATTTGCTAACTTATTGTATTTATCTTCCCATCTCTTCATTGCTCTGAGTTTAGCTCCCTCATCAATAAAATAGGAATAATATCTTCACTGTTTACCTCACTGGAATATTGTAAAGTTTAATAGCAATGTGAGTTATTATTATTACTCTCCCAATAGAGTTATAACAACAACAACAACAACAATAACAATGATGGTGGCAATGATGATGATGATAAGAGCAGTGTGATATGATGAATAAAGTGTTAGAGTTGGGAAGAATGAGCTAGAATCTTGCCTCACATTCTTATGAGTTATGTAATTTTGAGTATATCACTTAATCTGTGAATCTTATTAATAAAATGTGAAGGTTAGACTTGACCTTCTATATCCCCTTTAATTCTAACTAAAATACAATGATTACAAAGACCAATTTTTAATGTTAAGGTTTACAAGTAGTTTGACATAGAGAAAATGTTGATTATTTGGCTGGTTGTCCACACTTGAAAAGGATGTTTCTTTTGGGCTAATTCAATTCTGCTTTGCTCATAGAGCATAGAGCTTTCTCTGATGAGGGCACCACTTTGGGTGGTTCTGTGCTAGTGTCGCCCATGCCATACAAGAGGTTCTATATGGCAAATGGCTTCTCCATATGTAAGATCAGACCATGGATCTTAGAAATAAGGTTTCTCTTAGACAAGCTTTAAAGATAGGTAAAGTAGTCCAGTAGAAAGTACCTTGGATTTGGAATGAGAGAACCTAGCCTCAAGTCTTACCTCTGACATTTATTTCCTATGTGATTTGGGAAGTCACAATGTCTCTGTCACTCAGTTTGTTTAAATATAAAATGAAAGATTGAACTTGATGGAAGGCCCTTTCCAGCACTAAATCTATGATTATACTTGGAGCATCTTAATGCCAATATCAATTTCTCTGCTACTTCCTATCTAAAGAGTTTTATAGAAGAACTGCTCAGGAAACTTGAGACCTTCTTAGGGTGCTTTTAATGTCTCAAGAATACCAAAATGCACTGTCTTTTATTTATTATATTTCATTCTCATTACATGTCCCACTTCCTTTTCCAGTTACCTAAACATACTCTTTTTTTGGGAAATTTTGAATTGATTTGAATAAATTTAGATTAAAAAATTAATCATATATACACATACATACATATATACCACTAGAATTCCCTATTCTCCTTCATTCCAATATTTCTTGATTTCCACTTCCAGGAGAGCCAACTCATATAACAAAATAATGTTTTTAAATAAAAAGAGGAAGGAGGATTAAAAAAAAAAGATCAGGAAACTGATCAATATATTGAAAAAGTCTGGAAATACACTCAAACCAATGGACCTTCTGCCCTTCAGAAAGAATGAAGCTGAAAGTATCTTCTCATTTCTCTTCTTTGTGGCTATGATTTCTTGATTGTTGTTATTGTTTTTACATTTTTAATCATGTCTAACTCTTTGTGACCACATTTTGGGATTTTCTTGGAAAAAGTACTGGAGTGGTTTGCCATTTCCTTCTCCAGCTCATTTTTTATAGAAGAGAAAACTGAATCAGAATTAAGTGACTTGCTAAGGGTAGCATTGAATAAGGCCAGATTTGAACTCAGGAAGAAGAAAAGTTTTCCTTTGCTGCTGAGCCATCCAATTACCATGCTTATATATAACCACTCTTTACTGTTTTGTGATCGTTCTTTCCATTTCATTGCCTAAGGTCATTATCAAGATTTTCTTGGCTCTACTTACTTCACTTTATACGAGATCATGAAATTTTTCCATGCTCTTCATTTCTTATCACACAATATTAAATCATATCCTTCCATGAATCATAATTTAAATAACCATTTCCCAATTGATAAACATATGATTTGTTTCTAGTATTTTGCTAACACAAAAGAAAATAAAACCAAAAACAAATCAGGTAGGTCCTTTAGAGAACCTTTTTTGTCACGTCAAGAGTATAAGTTATTATTGTCGGATGTTATACCTTACTTAGATCCACTGTGTTTTTATCCATCCTTTTGAGGCCCCATCCATTTTGATTCTTCTGGGATGAAATGGGCAAGCTTGGTGGAGGATTTTCTAACAGATAACTTTAAAGTCATATAATTGCCTACAAACTGCTAAGTGACTTGCCCAGGGTCACACAACTAGGCAATGTTAAGTGTCTGAGATCAGATTTGAACTCAAGTCCTCCTGATTTCAGGGCTGGTGCTCTATTCACTGTTCCATCTAGATACCCCACGTGGTTTTTTAAATAAGCATTTAAGGTGGCTGGATAAAATTCTGCTTTTGTCAAAAGAGGTACCCACTCAGGACATGTTAAAATAACACAAGATTTTATGATCAGAAACAAGTGTGGAAATAATAACTCCAACAAGGCACAAAATAGAAATTCAAGCTCACCAAAGGTATTAATCTTAAATATGATGTTAAAAATATTATCAAGGACAAATATTACTGGAAAAATTTGAACTGTTGAAGACTGAGAGACAAATTCAAGACTGAGAGACAACAGAGGAAGAATCACAAAGAGTGATGCATATTGAATTGAAACAGAACGCTTTCTCATGGATGGTAAATTTCTCCAATTGCTTCTATTCATAGATCACATCCTAACTTCCCCAAGTGTGGGACACTATTCTGTATTCTCCTCCAGGCAAAACTATAATCATTTGAAAGGTTACAGATTCGTTGAGCAAGAAAGAACTTTAGAGAGCATATAATCCAGAACATTGTTTCAACCTTCTACACTGAAAATAAAAATAATAGGTAATAATGATAACAGTTCACTTTATATGGTGTATCTATAAAGTAGATACAGTATCTACTTTATCAAAATAGAGTAGATAAAAATACCATATTATCATGTGGTGGCACTCAGATGGAGGACAGAGAATTGAATTGCTAGTCCATCACTATATAGACTTTGGACAGGTGGTATAGCTAGATAAGGAGTTGGACCTTCAATCAAAAAGGAAGAGGAGGTCAGGCTAGGTGGCTTTTGGGAAATTATTTAGCATTTTCAGTATCCTCTGCATTGTTCACTGTGACAAAAGCCCATCTCTTTAACATCAGTAGTGTCTTCTCTATGTAGATTGAAAATCATGGAACAACATTAAATGATATCTACTAAATGATAAAAATAGAAGATGACAGTTATGGGGGGAAGGTAACTTATGCAGATGGTCAGTTTGCATAGTTTGATACTTAAATTGGTCACAATTTCTTTGAATGGAAAAAAATCTAAACAAATGCAAACAACAACAATAACAGCAATCATTTATACAGCACTTATACTATATGCACGACACTATACTAAGTACTTTACAAAGACAAACAAGCAGAGGTTAAATGACTTGACCAGTATCACACGGGGCTAGTATGCATTGAAGGTCATATCTGAATCCAGGTCTTCCTCCAGTCCCATTGCTCTATTAACTGTATCACCTAACTCCTCCAAAGCATGCTCACTTGGGATGAATAGAAGTCCTCCATCTAATTCCATGATAAGTTCTTTATATATTTCACAGTTATTTCCTGATTGAGCTTCAAAGAAGAGAATATTTTAAGACTCCCTGTGTGTGTCCTTGGATTGGAAAGCTCAGTTTCTTAGAAATTGTATAAATGTTTTATTTCAATAACTTATGAATTTGATTCTCAAAGGGAACTTTTCTTATCTTTTCTTTCTTTCTTTCTTTCTTTCTTTCTTTCTTTCTTTCTTTCTTTCTTTCTTTCTTTCTTTCTTTCTTTCTTTCTTTCTTTCTTTCTTTCTTTCTTTCTTTCTTTCTTTCTTTCTTTCTTTCTTTCTTTCTTTCTTTCTTTCTTTCTTTCTTTCTTTCTTTCTTTCTTTCTTTCTTTCTTTCTTCTTTTTTTTTCTTTTTTTTTCTTTTTCTTATTTTGCTGAGGCAATTGGGATTAAGTGACTTGCCCAGAATCACACAGCTAGGAAGTGGTAAGTGTCTGAGAGCAGATCTGACTCAGATCTTCCTGACTTCAGGGCTGGTGCTCTATCAATAGCTGCCCTGAACTTTTTCTTAAGAGGATGGGACAAAAAAGACAAACATTGTGATGGGAGGCAGCTAGGTGGCACAGTAGAATCAGGAAGACCTGAGTGCAAATCTAGTTTCAGAAACTAGTTGTGTGATCTTCAACAAGTCACTTAATGCTAATTGTCTCCCCTCTTTTATAAAAGGTCATTTAACCTCTTAGAATCCTAGATTAGGAGTGTCTAAAAATGCATGGCATTTTACCATTACTCATCCTTTTCCTCCATGTCCCCCAGTGCAACTAGTACCAGATTAAAATGTAATTAAGAAATATTTAATAAAATACAATAAAACAGATAATAAAACATATAAATTATACATATTACATATGTATATTATATTACATATAAATTTTACAAATAGAATTAAGTTAATACATGACCTACAGGGATCTTAATGTATGGATTATTGCCTTTCCGCAGCTCCTTTCTATTTAAGTTAAATACCACAGGACAATGGTATTAACAGGGAACACTCTAAGAAAGGGATTCTTAACCTGGAATCTATAAACTTAAAAAAATACTTCAATAATTGTATTTCAATACAATTAGTTTCTTTACTAACCCTATATATTTAAAACCATTATTCTGAGAAAGGACCCATGCTAAAGAGTCACAAAATAAGTGAAGAGCCCTTGCTAGGACACAAAATAGGTGAAGAGTTCTTCCTAGTATTCTGAGCCACCTGATTTCTAGAAAATCTCTGGACTAGACTCACATTTAAGGATGGTGTTAAGGTTTCATTTTCATAGGTATTGGTTTTTATTACTCCAATGAGAACAAAATGTCTCAGCTTTAGAAAGTCTTGGTCATAGAGGACTTGTCACTATAAAGGTAGGATTAGAGAAAGTAATAGCTGAACTGTGCTCTCTACAGGGAAGAGCCATCTGGCTCTACCTAGGGGGTAAAAGCTTCCTCTTGTCTCATTATCTCCTGAATTGACTCCATTTGGTTGGGGAGTAATTGCCTACATTCTTTTGGATGAATAATTAAGCAAAAAAGAATGATTGAAGACTGCTTCTTGGATTTTCAATAGTGAAAAAGGTGTTTTGTTTTGTTTTTTTTTTTAATCAGAAAGTAGCAAAAGCCCAAATGATTTCTTTTAGAAACCTCTATAAATCTAGGCAGGTAGAGAGAAGGGAAGTTGTGGTTCATCATCTTAATCCTTTTGTAAAGTATTTTGTCTGATAATTCACAATCTCAAAGTATTTTCCTGACCTTTAGTTAATGAGGAGACTGGTCCCTTGTTTTGCTTCTAGCTACTTAGAAGACATCTTTCTCTTGACAACTCTTGCTAGAGCAAAGAGTAAGTGGGACTTTCCAATGGGATCAGAAGAAAATGTGCTTTTTTTCAAATTTAAGAATTATTTGTTTTGATTGGGCATGACTTCACCAAATATATCCCCAGCAATTTTTAAAAGAATAATCGCTTCAACATGATTAATGATGCCTACAGCCACTAGTCCCACTTCCTGTGGTGAAATGCTGAACTTTTGTGCATGTCTGGGTTTGTAGGAGGGTGTGCTCCAAATCCCAGCAAGAGATAGTTTCCCATGTAGTTCAAACACTTGGGTTATTGTTCCAAAAATATGACCCTGTGGAAGAGCAAGGCTATAGAATAGGGCCCATCTTCTTAGTAGGGAGGGCTTTGCTCCAATTACTGAAGGGAAGTGAAGTCATTTATTCTTCCTTGAGGTGCCCAACAACAGAGCAGTCTGGCCAGTAAGAGCCTAATTCTTGTGCTAGTGCTCTCTCCTCTCTCTCCTCTCTCTCTCTCTCTCTCTCTCTCTCTCTCTCTCTCTCTCTCTCTCTCTCTCTCTGTCTGTCTGTCTCTCTCTCTCTCTCTCACTCTCTCTGTCTCTCTCTGTCTCTCTCTGTCTCTGTCTCTCTGTCTCTGTCTCTGTCTCTCTCTCTCTCTGTCTCTGTCTCTGTCTCTCTGTCTCTCTCTGTCTCTCTCTCTGTCTCTCTCTCTCTCTCTGTCTCTGTCTCTCTGTCTCTGTCTCTGTCTCTCTCTGTCTCTCTGTCTCTCTCTCTCTCTCTTCATGTGTGTCTCTCTGTGTCTCTGTGTCTGTGTCTGTCTGTCTGTCTCTCTGTGTGTGTCTCTCTGTGTGTCTGTGTCTGTCTGTCTGTCTATCTGTCTCTGTCTCTCTCTGTGTGTCTCTCTGTGTCTTTGTGTCTGTGTCTGTCTGTCTGTCTGCCTGTCTGTCTCTGTCTCTCTCTGTCTCTGTATCTCTGTCTCTGTCTCTCTCTCTTTCTGTGTGTGTCTCTCTCTCTGTGTCTCTGTCTGTCTGTCTGTCTGTCTGTCTCTCTGTCTCTCTCTTTGTCTCTCCCTGTGTCTCTGTGTCTGTGTCTGTCTGTCTGTCTGTCTGTCTGTCTCTCTCTTCTCTCTCTCTCTGTCTCTGTCTCTCTCTTCTCTCTCTCTGTCTCTCTCTCTCTGCTTTGATGATGGTGCTACAGATTTGAGAACAATAGTGGCAGAGCCTTTGAAAACAGGTAGAATTACTGGAAGAAGACCATGGAAAACTAGGTAAAGCCAAAGAGTTTGGTTCATTGGTACCACAGGACAACCATGATGCCTTGGATGTTTAAAGATTTGCTTGGGGATTGGATCATCAATGTAAAGATGTTGTGCTCCTCTGGTGGTAAGATCCTTAGCATCTGGTGCACTTTTGTATAAATTTCATCATCACTAATAGTCCTAAAAGAAGGCAGGTCTCTTTCAATCTATGTGACAAGGATAGAATGAGGGGGAAAGAATTTGGTTTCTTTATTTTCTTTATTGAGAGTTCACTTGACTTTACCTTAAATTACTTTTGTAAATATCAACTGTAATAACGACTCCTACTACTGCAAATACAAGCTAAGTATGTCTTCCCACCACAACCAGATTTATTTAGAAAAAAGAAGTTGATTCACATCTTTTGTTCTCATAGCATCTTCATTTCTAAATATATCCCTTCCCCCACCAACTCTCTAAGAGCTATCTCTTGTAACAAAGACTGAAAAAAAATTAAGCAGTTCATCAAAACTGACTAGCTCATCAACCAGATCTGACAGTTTATTGCAATTCAGCTTTTGACATCTATTTTATGAACTGCAGATGACAATGCCTCCTCCTCTTTCATCTTCTCCCCATCTTTATCTTTTCTTTTTAGTCCAGACCTGGGAATTCATTAGTGTGACAACTCCCTTTACTGATGGAATGTCAACTCATTTGTGAATTACAGACTCAGAAAGTTGCCTGAGGCATTGAAAGATTAACACTTATCCCGGGTCACAACTTAGTAGATGTCAGAGAAAGGATTTGAATTTAGGACTTCCCTAATCCAAGACTGGTTCTATGTCTATGGTACCATGTTGTCTTTCATAGAGAGGGGAAATCTAAATTGAATTTTCCATTCCATTTCAGGGATACCATTCATTGAAAGCATGGAAGGTCCTATCCACTCAACCTTAATAATAAGATTTCATCCTTAAGGAGACTTTGTATTCTGAAGGACAATAAGTATATGACATAAGTGCCTTTTAGTAGATTAGAAAGCATAGGACAGAAGAAAAAGGAAAGGAGGAAAGGAGATGAGGAGTCTGAGGTCTAACTCTGATGGATTTTTTTTTTTCATTATAGACCACAGCCACTTAACCTCCATGGGTTTCATTTTCTTCAACAGCAAAATCAGGAGTACAATTTTCACCCATCTACAAGAACAGTCTGAGGAACTGCTGAAGATGACAATCAGGAAACCTCAAGACATGAAATACTGTCCCAGTTCCATTTTTTTATGAAAGTCATTGGAGAGACAAAGAAACTAGAAATAGCTTCTCCGGAACAAATTCTTGAGTTACATTGTATAAATGAGGCTCTCAGTTTGCAGAACTATCTAAGTATCAGTTATATTAGAAATTGTAAGCAATTTTGGGCACTTTGCCCAAGAGGTTTGAGCCAAAGGAACTGATCTTTATTTTAACAGGCAGAACACCTGCCTGGGAAAGCAGGAGGTACAGGTTCTCTTCCCACGATGCATTCTCCATGTGAAATTATCTATTAACTGGTATGTGTGTCTGTTTATTTAGGAACAAGTATGCTGACAATTGACTTCCGACTGTAAAATCTGGTCTTGGGGGAGAAAATGATTAATTACCTGTTTTAAGGAAAAGAGAAAAGAAAGACAGTGTATGTCTGTGGTGTGTGTGTGTGTGTGTGTGTGTGTGTGTGTGTGTGTGTGTGTGTGTGTATGTGATGACAGGTACTGCTAGTTTATATGTGAATAAGCTCCTACAGAAAGGGAAACCAATGACCAGAAAATCATTCAGAAATGTGTAAATAGAGTTTGAATAAACACCAAAGGCAAAACATGGTAATAACTTTTATGCTACAGAGCTGGAAATAAGAGGTTTTGTAAGCTAAATTCTTTCTTAGATTTCCAATGTTCATTCATACATATGGGAGATGAAAATCTTTTTGAGATATCTACATGAAGAAGAATTATCCATCTTAGATATACATTAGATAGGTTATAGCAGCACATTGTCTTTACTAGAGGCTGACAGCTATAAATTTCTTGAGGTATGTTTACCCCTTGTCACTTCAAAATTTTATTTTGCTCAGGCAAATCATAAAATATCTATGGGAGATGGTAAAAATATTTTTAAAATTTTTCTTAAGAAATGTTTGTTGAATAATTGCTGCATGAGCTATGGTGATAAGGTGAATATGGCTTTGTGAGATTCAAACTATCTGGGACAGAGGTGATAGAAGGTCAGTTATCATCCAACCTTCATATAGAAGCAGCAGGTAGTGTTTAGCAGCAGGCTAAAAATATAAAGATTGTATCTGTATGCATGTTTAGACTTGACCTGTAAGTACTAACTTGTCAGCCCAAAGGAGATGCTTTAAAAACACACATCAAAAACAACAACCCAAAATAACAATACTGAGTTGCAACAAACCTCATTTTCAGCAACTGGCAAGGTAGGCAGTGCCATATCCCCCAAAACCAATTATTAATAATTGTAAACAGATTTTGGCTACTATACATAAGCAGTGAGCCTGTTCATTTATCTCCCATTCTATTTTATCCTTATACTGGGTCTCTTTATTATTATTTTTTGATGGGATGCTCTTAACTATTAAATTTAATGTTACTCTTTGGTCATAAAGATAGGCTGCTACCACCCACTGCTGCTTATTAGGCAGCATATATTGAATGCATACTATGCCATAATGTTCTCAGCTGACATTCATCATCACTCCCAGCAGATATGCAGCCAACTTTCTCTGACACTACAGCTCGTGCATCTGTCGTTCTACTTGTCAATAAAGTACTATCTCCTTTCCGTTGTATCCATTTCCTCCCCAGATAACAAGTCTCAGGAATGACAATTCTGATCTCTAGCCAAGGCATATTGATTGAATATTCACTTCCTTTGGGTTGAAACTTGTTTATACTTAACAAAGTAAAATAGCCCATCAATAAGCACCTGAAGTGCTCTACCAAATGCCAATCTTGGCTTAGATTGTAAAGCAAGGGAAGGATCTTTGAATACTAGAATTTGGGTCATAACAGAAGCAGAGTTGTTGAAGAGAGGCGATGGGGCACCATGGTAAGAGCAATGAGTTAAGAGTCAGAGCTAGATACTAGTTCCTGGTAGGTGATAGGAGTTCTTAAGCCAATTAGCCAACTTGTACTCCAGTTTTCTTATCTGGAAAGTAAGTGATTTATATTGTATGAAATATAAAGTTTCTTTTGGCTCTAAAATGTTACAAGGCAGTGAATAAAATAGAAGAACATAATGCTGAAATGTAGATTTCAATATATGTATTTTTTATGGGAACAGAATAAAGTAGATAAATCAAGTAAAGTGCAAAGGAAATTATTCTGCAACGTGACCTAATTTTCTTCAAATTACTTTTGGTTGATAGATGCCTATGCCTTGGAAAGTATATAGAGCTTTTCAAAGCTTTATGATTAAAATAATAGTTAACTTTTATAAAGCACTTTTATACCAAACTCTGTGCTAAGTGCTATACAATTATACAACAAACCATTTGATTTTCACAACAATCCTAGAAGGTACAATTATTGTTTCCATTTTACAGATGAGGAAATTGATATAAACAAGAGGTTAAATCACTTGTCTTGCGTTGCTGAGCTAGTAAATGTCTGGCTGGATTTGAACCCCGCCCGGGGCTAGAGCTACTTAGCTGCCCTGCCTAATCTTCAGAGGGAAGCTGACCAATGAATAGATCTTACAAGTTCTTGAAATGTCAGATCTGTTCAGGTTTCTGCTTTAAGGAAGAACTTGTGAAATTTGAAAATGAACATGTGGTGAGCCATAGTGACTCATGGTAGGAAAACTTCAGAGAAGAACTAAAAGCCATGGAGATGGATTGTCTTGTTTTCTCAAAGTTTACTCAATATATTCATTTTTTGGTATAATTCAATTCACATCACCCAAATTTGTTTTCAGGAGGAAAAAGAATATCAGTTTCACATGTGGTTTCTCTTTGCAGTCCATTCAGAAGCAGATAATTTTTTCCCCTTAGGAATAATGGTGAAATAGGAACTGCTAATAAAAATGATTATCTGTTCTTTAGTTATTAAATTAAAGCTACAAGTATCAAATAAGAGATTTATCATCTGGACTATTATGAAAAGGTGAACAGCCATTCACTTTTCACTGCCACCATCTATGGATAAAAAAGCAGGCGATCTTCTTACCTAGTTACCTCTCCTCTCTTCTCCCCCCTCCTTCTAAAATGGGATGTCTTTGTCCCACCTCATCCATTGGAGTCCATTGCACATAGTTGGCCCAAATGTGTAGATATATCTAACTCTAGTGAGAAGAAATTTTGGTAAAGAGCATAGTTCAGTGCTTTTATTGCTATACCCTACTGCCACTTTTCAACAACTCTGCTCCTCAAGAGGCTCAATTTTTAATAAGACTTTTTTGGTCCAAATGGGTTGTTAAGACATAGCTCAAATATGATTTATTTTGCTCTGTCAGTTTGGCACAAATGAAAATTCCAAGAAAATTCCATCTAACTGCTCTTGATTTTTACTTACCATTAGCACCTTACTCTTACTGTTAGAGATACTCAGAACTACTTCTATATTCCAACCACAGAACAAGGTATGGCCTTTGGTTACTCTTTTTGCCTTTGGAGAAGTAAGATTCTTTTCTCTTGGGTACCAAATACACATCTGTTTGGCATCTACTAAAACAAGCCATCTCTGTTACTAAAGAAAGAGCATCTTCCTAATTCTCCCTTAGAATCTTACCTTCTCTTTATTTCTTCTCTTCAGCTTTTGACAAAGATTCCCTGGAACCACTAGTGTCTACATTCTGAACTGAGATTATGAATTATTCTGTATCCAGTTTTTCTTGGTCTACAGCACAGTACAGTGGAAAGAACATTGACTCTTCACCATATAAAATTTCTTTATTTCTCTCCTATAGCAGAATGTTGAATCTCAATAGATAACTTTTTTTGATAATCTTTGTAAAGGGCTAGAACTGAGCAATGCACTTGGATAATGAATGTGAGACTAATTGCCAATTGGACAGTTCCCTATTAACTTGTTTGAAGGTTGACCCTCTCCAGCTGTTCTGTACTGACATGATTGGTGGGACAAAGAGGGGGAAGTGACATGTGTGTGGGAGGAGTAGGAGAAGGAAGAGGAATTGAGACTTGGACACTGAGTCAGTCTCTCCTGGCGTTTGAGGGAGGAAGATGTGTGTGAGATTGCTAGACCTAACCCCCTGACCTTGACTATAAAAGATCAAGAATAAAGATGTTTAGTGATCCTGACTCCGGCTGATTTCTGGGAAGACAGAGTTCCAACATTTTGGTGGCCAACGTGAAAAGTGCAATAGAGAATTGTGATAATCTAGAATTGCTCTAGAATTGTGAAAAGTGCAATAGAGAACTGTGAGAAACTAGAATTGGTCTAGAATTGTGACAAGTGTCATGTGTGTAAGTGAACTAGAATTGTGACAACCTACCTCACTGATATTTAATTGTTAACTAGAATTGTGATGTTTTACCTTGTTGACTTCCCACCTCAGTGTTGACATCCTACCTCATTGGCATCCAACCTCTTTGGCTTATTATCTCCTTGAATATGACTTTAATGAATGGGTTGAACACTTGGGCCACTGTTGAGCCTAGTTCTCACTGTCATACTTCTGTTTACTGATCTGCTGCTTTGTACCTCCTTGGGCATAACACTCTATCATCTCATGGATCAAGTGAACTATAGCTGGTGCTAAAAGTTTAGCTTGATGAAATGTGCGGTTCTCACAAAACAAGAGAAGGGAATTGTAAGGGTCCTTTAAATGGGCGGCACCACAGTGCAACAGGAGATTGAGTGGCCCAAAGTAATCTCTGTGATATAGGACTGCCCTGTGGGCGGGATCCTGTCCATATTGAGATAGCTTTGTAATGGGTGACGACTCTCTCACTGATTGGCTGTGTGTGTGACCTCAAAGGCCCTTTATAAGCCCACTGCTTGCTGCAAGTCGCTCTCTTTAACCTGGCTCCCTAACCTGGGGTAGCTGAGCCAAGATGATGAATAGCCAGAGAGGTAAGGAGTTTGGTAGTGAACACGTGGGTCTTCAGACCAGGTGTTCACTAGGGAGCTAACAAGTCAGGGCATTAAGTCAGGGCATTATGTGAGTAGATATAATAAAGGTTTTTAAGATTACACGTGGCTGTTCTTGAGTGCGCTACCAGTTATTAAACTATAGATTCAAGAGATTGTGGCCAGAGACCTTTGAAGGCCTCAAAGGAGGGTGAGCCGGGTAGAGTTGACACGGCAAAGGTCAGTGGTCAAAGGTACTCTGTTGGGCCTAGGACAGACTAGTAATTGTAACTGCCAGGAGGGCATGTTACAAATCTTTTTTTGATAAGATTTTTGAGAATCTTTGAGATTTTTGTTTAATCATATAAGACTTTAAGGATTGACTTATTACTTCTTCCTTCTCATTAAAAAAGTTAAAATTTTATTTATTCATTAAAATAGAGACCTTTAAAATCTTGTTTTCAGTTCCAAATTCTATTCTACCCTTTCCCTTAACCTGCTCAACAAAAAGGAAAGAAAAACAAAACCTATTACAAATATGCACAGTCATGCAAAACAAATTTCCTTATTAGCCATATTAAGAAACAGAAAAGGAAAAATTAACCTTTTCCCCCATACTTTAAGTCAATAATTGTTCCCCCCCAGGCAATTAGGGTTAAGTGACTTTCTCAGGGTCACACAGCTAGGGTAGTGTTAAGTGTCTGAGGCCAGATCTGAACCCAGGTCCTCTTGACTTCAGGGCTGGTACTCTAACCACTGTGCCATCTAGTTGTTGCAACTCAATCAGTTTTCTATCTGGAAATGGATAATAGTTTTCATCATGAGTCCTTTGGAATTGTGGTGACCATTATATTGATTAGAGTTACTAAATCTTCCTAAGTAGACTCTCTTTATAACATTGCTGCTATTGTGTAGATTATTCTCTTGTTTTTGTTTTTGTTTTTTTTTCATTTAACCTTGCACTAGTAAAAACAGGTCTTTGAGATTTTTTCTGAAACTGTTTCCTTCATCCTTTCCTATAGCATGATAGTATTCCATCATAATTATATACCATGACTTGTTTAGCCATTCACTAATTGATGGGTATTCCTCAGTTTCCAATTCTTTGCCACCACAATATTTGTAACAAATATTATTGTATATTTGGGGATTTTCCCTCCTTTTTGATCATCTTAAGATATAGTTCTGGTGGTAGTATTGCTGACTTAAAGGGTATGGATGATGGCATCATGCCAAATTTCTTTTTGGAATACTGATTCACAGCTTTACCAACAGTACATTTGTGTACCTGTTTTCCTAAATTGCTTTCAACATTTGTCGTTTTCTTTTTCTGCCATCATACTCAACCTGATGACTATGAGGTGCTACCTTAGGGTTGTTTGCATTTCTCTAATCAATAATTATTTAGAGCATTTAAAATGTGATTATTGGTAACTTTGATTTCTTCCTATGAAAACTGCCTATTCATATTCTTTGACCATTAATTAATTGGGAATGACCCTTAGTTTTATAAATTTGACTCAGTTACCTACATATTTTGGAAATAAGACCTTTATTAAAGAAATTCACTACAAATTGGTTCCCAATTTTCTTCTAAATTTAGCTGCATTGATTTTGTTACAACAAAAATTTTTAATTTTATATAAATATTTTTTTAGTTTTGTTTATTTTAATTTATGGAATAAAATATATCTATAACATATAATAAGAAAACATGATTGCACATGACACTGTATATCTGTTATGTACAACATCTTATTCTTTTTAAATATGTGATAAAGTTTTCATGTAAATTTCTTTTTTTCTTTTTCCCTCCCCCTCTCCTAGAGATGGCTGCTATTAAATACTGACACATACTTGCTTGTGTGTGTGTGTATGTGTGTGTGTGTGTGTGTGTGTGTGTGTGTGTGTGTGTGTGTATGTGTGTATATTTGTAACTATGTGTAAAATCATTCTCTGGATACAATTGGAGTCTTTCTTCATATGTCTTTTATAGCGAATTTAGGTCTTTAAAATAGTCAAAATGACTTATTCATTCAATGTGTTCTTAAAACAATATTGTTGTTACTGTGTACAATGTTCTCTTGCTTCTGTTCATTTCATACTTTATTATTTCTTGAAAATCTATTCATGTTTTTCTAAGATTAACAAGCTCATCATTTCTTACTTGTTCAGCTATTCCTCAACTGATAGGCATCCCCATAATTTCTAGTTCTTTGCCACCACAAAGAAAACTGCTATAAATATTTTAGAAATATTTTAGAATTTAGGTTCTTTTCTTTTTCCCCTAACCATCTTTGGAAATAAACCTAGTAGTATTATTGCTAGGTCAAAGGGCATAGGTAGCTTAATAACTCATTCAGCATAATTCCAGATTGCTCTCCAAAATAGCTAGATCAGTCCATAGTTCCACCAATAGTGAATTAATGTCCCAATTTTTCCACATTCCCTCCAACATTTGTCATTTTTTGTCCTCAATCATTTTACCCAATCTGATAAATGTAAAATGATATCTCAAAGTTGTTTTAATTTGTATTTCTCTAATCAATAATGATTTATAGTATTTTTTCATATGACTATAAATTGTTTTGATTTCTTAATTGGAAAACTGCCTATTCATACAATTTGACCATTTATCAATTGAAGAATTATTATATTCTTATAGATTTTACAAAGCTCTCTATATATTGGAGATGTGAGATCCTTATTGAAGAAACTGTCTATAAAAATTTCCTGCTTTCCTTTTGATATTGGCTAATTTATTTTATTTTTAGGAACACTTTAATATAATATAAAACATTTAATATAATCAAAATTATCTGCTCTCTATTTCTTGTTTATTCATAAATTATCCACTTATCCAGGAGTCTGATAAATAATATGTTTTATGTTTGTCATATTCTCTTGTAATCTCTCTCTTTATGTCTAGGTCAGGATCTCTTAAACTTTTTTCCACTTGCAATCCCTTTTCATCAGAGAAATTTTTATGTGATCCTAGGCATATAGGTATATAAAATAAATATACAAATTAAACATTTATTCATAATAAATCATCATTGCATGATCCTCACATTCAGTTTTGTGAGCTCTTGTGGGATCATGACTCATCATTTAAGAAACTTTGATATAGGTCATATATCCATTTTGACCATCCCTTGGTAAATGGTGTAAGATATTGGTCTATGTCCAATTTCTGCTAGACTACTTTCCAGTTTTCCCAACAATTATCCATTTTGCCTCCTGTGAATCTCTTTATTGTTTGTCTGATCATGAACTCTTCCCTTATTATAGAATATGACACAATTTCTTCCCTGCCTTATTAATTTTCTTAAATTATTTTTTATGTCTGAATCATGTACTCATTTTAAGTATTTTAAAACTATGATTGTTTTAACTGGTATTTCCCTACTGGATTTTGTTGGTGATATATGGAAATGCTGATGATTTATATGGGTGTATTTTATTATGCAACTTTGCGAAGTTGTCAATTTGAGGTAGAGTTCTTCTTTCTTTCCTTCCTTTCTTTCTTTCTTTCTTTCTTTCTTTCTTTCTTTCTTTCTTCCTTCCTTCCTTCCTTTCTTTCTTTCTTTCTTTCTTTCTTTCTTTCTTTCTTTCTTTCTTTCTTTCTTTCTTTCTTTCTTTCTTTCTTTCTTTCTTTCTTTCTTTCTTTCTTTCTTTCTTTCTTTCTTTCTTCTTTCTTTCTTTCTTCTTTCTTTCTTCTTTCTTTCTTTCTTTCTTTCTTTCTTTCTTTCTTTCTTTCTTTCTTTCTTTCTTTCTTTCTTTCTTTCTTTCTTTCTTTCTTTCTTTCTTTTGTTGTTGACTTTCCCAATTATCTAGGTAAATCACCATATCATCTGTGAAAAGTCATAGTTTTATTTCTTTTTTCCTGTGCTTATTCCTCCAATTTCTTTTCCTTTTATATTTCTATATCTATAATCTCTATCACAGTATCAAATAGTAATGGTGATAATTGACATCTTTACTTCAACTCCTCTCATTTTATAAGTGAGGAAATTGAAACCTGGAAGTGACTTGCAGAAGAAGGAGGTGGAAGGTGTGAGGTAGTATTTGACTCAAAATCCTGCCTCAGGAAGTCCTGATATGTTAAATGTATTCTCTAGATTCACAGAGTTATTAGGGAAGACATAATTAGCAGCCAGGACATATGTCCAATACTTCTCTAGAAGTTAGAGAGGTTAAATTACTATAGATTCTTGAGTACTTCCAAGAAATGGCATGGCACAAAGCATAATTTTTTTTTTAAAGAACTCATTTGAATTTAGGTTCTTACATTCTAAAGATTGTGCACTACTCATAATATTCTACTACAATGGCATAATGGGCTACTTAGAGAAGGGAGGAAAAAATACAGGATGGCTTGATCCAAAAATACTGCCAGTCAAATCTGTCATGCTTTCCCACAATTTGTAACCTTTGAAATTACACACATTGAATGGGGGAGGAAGTGGAAGATAATAGAAAGAAACAATTTTAGGGTGTAGTCATTCAATATAGTTTTGTACTCTTGGAATAATGCAAATGTATTCAAGGAGATGTGAAACTGTTTAGCACACTAATGAAAATGCTAGAAAATGTTAATAGAACATCTTAAAACCCAGAAGAAAAACATGTTAAGAAAGGGACAGACAAATTTTTTTTATTACATTGTTGTTTAATATATAGTTTTTATAGAACTTATTACAGTTTTATTAATATACAAACCAATTTAAAACACAAAATAAAAATATTATAACACACATAGATATTTATAGTTTATCAAAGGAACCATAATAATAAAATTGTATTGATCTAGATTTTTTGTGCAAAGTTTTTCAAAACATGACTGTTCATAATTTAAAAAGAAATTATTTCTTTGTTTTTTTTCTTTCATTAATCTTCCCCTCCCATTAATATGTCCTGTTGCTCAGAGAAAAACAAAACAAAATAACATTCTTGATAAATACATGTATAATCTTGCAAAACAAATTTTCACATCAGTCATGCAGAAAAATATTTCTACAATTTGAGTTCATCACCTTTTTGGCAGGAGGGTAGTTTCATCTTCATTTTTTTGGATTCATGGTTTATTATGTAGTTTTTCTCCATAATATTGTCATCACTAGATAGATGACAGTTCTGCTCACTTTCTTTGCTCTGAATCAGTTCATAAAACTCTTCCCAGTTTTCTCTGAAATTGTCCATTTTACTATTTCTTGGGGTACATCATATTCATATGCCACAATTTGTTTAGCTATTCTCCAGAGAAGTTTATCACATTAGTTTCCAATTTTTAGCTGCCACTAAAAGAGATGCTATGAATATTTTTGCACATCTAGTTCTTTTTTTCTCTCTTTGAGATATAGGCCAAAGTAGGTAGTATAAGTATAAGTAAAACAAAGGTTATGCATAGTTTAGGAAGATAGTTTAGTAACTCTAGGGAGATAGTTCTAAAAGAATTTGACAATTCACAGCTCTGTCAAAAGCACACCAATGAACTCATTTTCCTACAACCTTTCCATCATTTGTCATTTTCCTCTTTATTAATCTTTGTCAAACTGACAGGTATGAGAGAATCTCAAAGCTACTTTAATTTGCATTCCTCTAATTATTAATGATCTGGACTATTTTCTCCCCATATAGTTGTAGATAACTTGGATGTTTTCCTTTTTAAATTGCCTGTTCATATGCTTTGATCATTTATCTATTGGAAAAAGAAAACAAAATGCACCATTTCTCATATAATTCTCTTTTTTCCCTGTGTACTTTGAAGTATTTGTTTTTAGTAATAATTTTATTCACAATAAAAACTATTTTTAAAAGAAAAATAACTTAAGGGATGTAATCCAGAAAATTCATATCAGTAAAGAAGGTGGTTCAATTATTTAGTGATAACAAGAGATGATAGTTGGACAAAATGAATGCTTTAATGGTATCCATGGAATATAAAATAATCCAGGAAGGCTTCCAACACATTAGGTAAATCTATAGTGGAGGAGGAAGCACATAGTAGTGGACAGAACTCTGAACTAGGAATTAGGAATTAGAAGTTAGGGTCCTGAGTTCAAATCCCACCTCTTATACTTACAAGTTGTATTTCCCTAGGCAAGTCACTTAATCTCTTAGTGCCTCAATTTCCTCACCTGTAAAATAAAGGATTGGGTCTTGATGATTTCTAAAGACATATTTAACTCTAAATCTCATCATCTATAGTCTAAAGTGAACACAGAATGACAAGGTATGAGTTGGTTATCATGTGCCCCAATAAGTCAAGTACCCATATTGAAGAAATAATAATAATGATAATGATTAAAAATAGGGCTTATTATGTGCCAGATCCTGGACTAAGCACTTTATTGTCTAATTTCATTCTCACAACATTTAACAATTGAGAAAACAAAGGCAAATAGTGACTATCCAGAGTTCCACAACTACTAAGTGTCTGAGGCCAGATTTAAACCTTCTTGATTCCAGGCCTGGCACTCTACCCCCTCTGCTACCTGAAAGAAAGGTAGTATTATACTTGGAATGAACTAATAATGAAGAACTATCAGCTGGTGAGATATTTTAAAGAGTATTAACCATCATATATACTGGCTATGCAGCTTTCAGCCTTGATAGAAAATGAGGCTGTTGACAAGCAAGGATTTGAAATGAAATGAAAAAATATTCCCCATAGCACTTTGTCTTCCTCATTCTTTTTCACAATATATGTGTAGTCATAAAGTTGTTGATATGAAGGCATAGGGGAAATTTTTTCAGACTGATAGTTTCTAAAATTCTCTGTAATTATACAAGCAAGCAAAAACTCAGTAGCCTAGTTACTTTAAGAACCCAGGATGAGCTGTTGTCAAAAAGGAAAAAAATAACTTTTTAGTTCTTTGGAAATTATATACTTTTCCTATAAGCAGTAGCCAATAAGTTTTTTTAGTTCATATTAAAGGACTATGAATCTTTTCTAAAAATATGGTCACTAGGGGAATAAAATGACTCAATCCTATAACTTCAACTGGGGGAAAATCTCTTAAGCACACACAGGAGAAAAGACTTTGGAAAGCCCAGTGGACCACAAGCTGGCAGGTAATATATTTGTATTTTGCATGGTACTGCAGGAGATGAGCAACTAGGAAAGTAGTCTTTCCACAAGTGTTGGCATCCTCAACAAGGCTCTGTGCACTTTCCATTCATTTGTTGGCTACTTTTTTTTTGCAAATTAGGCTTTATTCATGAAGCTATTGCCAGGCACTCTAATATGTTTTCCATGGCACAGTAATATACAAAATAAATGAACTGGGAAAAAAGTAGGTCACAAGTAGAATAGTTTTATTTCCATCCTGCTGAAGTCACCTACTCTTTTTTTTTTTTTAATTTACACATATAAAAACATTTATTGATGATTTCTCCTGCATTTGGACCTTAGAGACCATCTAATCACCTTCTCCCCAGTCATATGACCACTTCTTTGGAAAACACCCTTACCACTTCTTACCATATTGTTGGTATGACCACACCCTTACCACTTCTTACCATATTGTGGTTCAGTCATGTCTAACTCTTTGTTACCCCAAGGACCATAACACTCAAGGCTTTCTGTCATCTATCTTTTCTATCTTTCTTCTATCTTCTATCTTTCTATCTATTTTCTATCTTTTGAAATCTATCTAAGCTCATGGTCATTGCTTCCAGGACATTACCCATCTTATCTTTGGTGGCCCTTTCTCCTTTTGTCTTTAATCTTTTCCAGCAGCATAATCTTTTCCATTGAGTATCATCTTGTCATCATGTGGCCAAAGTATTTAAGCTTCAGCTTCAGCTTCAGTATTTGACCTTCCAGTGAATAGACTGAATTGGTTTCTGAAAAATATTGATTTATTTGAACACCTTGCTATCTTAAGAGACTCTCAAAAATCTCAATTCAAAAGCATTGATTCTCACTATGACTATTACAGTAGTCCCCTAAAAAAAAAAATTGATCTCCTATTTCCAATTTCTCCATACACCACCAATCCTATCTTAAATCAGCTGCTTACATTCCTAAAAAATGCAGATCTCATTATAGCACTCTCTTCTCAATAAGCTTCAATAGTTTTGCCTTAATCAAATACAAGCTTCTCTGGCATTTCAGTCCCTCTACAATCTTTTTATTCCCTCTATATTCTGTTCAAACCAACCTCCTTGCAGTTTCCAGTTTAAGACATTCTATCACCTGTTTCAGCACCTTTGCAAAGATTGTCCCTCATTCTTGGAATACTCTCCTTCCTCACTTTCCTGTCTAATCCTTTCAAGATTCAGTTCAGTTCAGTTCAAGATTCACACCCTCTTATGCATTTTTCTGATCTCCTCACTTGTGTTTTCTCTCCACATCACAAAGTTATTGTTTTTTTCTAATATCCACTTTTCTGTACACATGTTGAATCCACAATTCCAAACGAAGTGAAAACCTTTGAGGGTAAAGGTTGTGTCATTTTGTTTCTTTTCCTTTCCAGTGCTTAACACAATATCTTGTACCTGAGAAATGCTTAATAAATTCATCTTCTATGGTGTTCTCTCTATGTGTCTTTCTCTCTGTCTCTCTCTCCATATCTGTCTCTGTTTCCGTGTGTCTTTGTCTCTTTTTCTCTGTCTGTGTTTCTGTCTGTCTCTCTTCCATCTCATCAGTATTCATACCAGTTTAAGTGTAATTTCTATTCAATAACATCCAAATCTCTTTGCTTAGCCCTCAGTTCTTCATAACCAATTGCCTTTTGGGCATTTTCAACTGAATATCCTATAGGCAAATCAAACTTAACATGTTCAAACCATAGCTCACCATCATTTCTCCTAAGTTTACCCTTCTTTGAAGGGTGCCATTACCATCATCATGCAAATTCACAAATAATCAATCTACTTTTTTCTTTTCTTTTTTTTTTTTTTTTTTTCTTTTCTTTTTTGCTGAGGCAATTGAGGTTAAGTAACGTGCTGTTATCTCCAGAAGCTGCCGGATCGCTCTCTGGGAGGAGATCTGCTGTGTCAACTCAAATCTCTCGGACAGATTCTTCTTCCTGTAGAGAACCGTTGTTTCCAGACAATTGCCATTAAATGTCGTCCAGAGAAGTGACTTCCCTTCCTGCAGAGAGCCGCATCAAGCCTGATGTAGCACAGAGACTTCTTTTTGCTGAGGCAATTGAGGCTAAGTGACTTGCCCAGAGTCACACAGTTAGAAGTGTGTGAGGTCATATTTGAACTCAGGTCCTCCTGATGCTCTATCCACTGGTGCTCTATCCACTAAGCCACGTATTTGTGTCTACTTTTATGATATCTCTGTCTTCATTCCCTCCTAATCTAATCACAAGTTTAATCAGGTCTCCATTATCTCTAGCCTGACTTGCACTAGCTTTCTAATTAGTCTCATTGCCTCAATTCTCTCTTCCTTTCAATCTATTCTTTTTACTCAGCTTCCAAAGAGATTTTCCTAAAGAGAAATGAGATTCATGTTCTATTCAATAAATGCTAGTGACTTTCTATTACCTTTAGGCTTAAATACACATTTGTTTAATTGGTATTTAAAGCTATCTTCAATCTGCCTTTTATCAACTTTCCCAACTTTATTACATATTACTCTCCTTCATACTCTATAGGTCACTTTGACCCAAGGAAGTAACTTTGACTTCCATGTTCTTCCTCATATGTGACATTTGGCTTCTTCTTAGTTCATTTTATAGCTGTCCCCCTTCTCTCTCTCTCCCTCTTCTCCCTTCCCTCTTTCTTCTCCCCATCTCCTATTCTTTCCCCCTTTCCTTTTCTTCATTCTCTTTCCTCCCTTCCCCTCTCTCTTCTCTTCTCAGAATTTGACATTACCAATTACTATACAAACCGTACTCCTAAATCACTATATATCAAGGAGTTCTGAACAAATTAGCTCTGTCTGACATGGCAGAAATCTATCTCATTTTGCATTTCTCTGGCTTATATAGAGAATAAATATCATGCACAAAAGTGTTGTTGCAGACATTTCCCTAGAATCACTTAGGGACCACAGGAAAGTAAAATCAATGTAGAAGAGTTAAGGCATTTAGGTGTCCTCCTAAGGGGTATGGGCCCAAATACCTGAGTGTAATCATGACCCTATAATGGGATGTATGATAGCATTCTATATCCTATCTCCAAGAGATAGGAAAGGAGCATGTGGTATCATCCATTTTGCAGAGAAATAAGATTAACTGTAAAAGGGTCATATAACTTGGCTAAGCTGCACATACCTAAGTTTTATGCTCCCATGGCTAATGCTTCAACTCCTCCCTTCTCCCTCCCCCACTTTTTACTGTACAGCAAGGTCACACCTATTTTAAAGCTGCTGCCAGGTAGGAATTGCTTAAGCAGCACATTTCTGTCAATTCACACTGACTTTTTACAATAATGCTTGGTATTTATATGAGTCCTTTCATCTGAGCAACTCAAAGTTCTGACTCTAATCTTTACAACTTCCTTGTGAGGTAGAGAAGAAACAAGTTGTTATTATCCTAGTTATTTGAGTGTGTGGTGGTGGTGGGGTCAGGGAATGAGGGAGGCAGAAAGGGAAATATATGAGGGAGAAAGGAGGAGGTTAAAACATTTGGCTAGGGATCCATCATGACTCATGAAGGAACTGAGAACCAACAATGGAGCCTAGTCCCTACATTCTCAGATAGCAAAAAGGTACAATAGAAAGTGAAAAGAATATTGTAATTAAAATAGAGAAAACCTAGTTTTGAATACTGTCCCCGAATGGGCAAATTGTTTAATTCTCTCCAGACTTAGTTGCCTCATCTATAAAATGGGAATAATTCTATTTATCTTATGCCCTTCATCTGGTTGTTGTTTGGATGAATAATTATTAATAATAGTTTCATATATACATATATGTGTGAGTATATACACATATACATGTGAGAGACAAAGAATTTAAAATTTGAAAGGTATTTTATATTATTTAATTTAATCCTCACAATGACTTTGTGAAGTAGGTATTATTATTATTTCCACTTTACAGATGGAGAAACTGAGGCAGGTGAAGTGAGTTGTCCACAGTCACACAGTTGTGCGTTTCTGAGGCAAGATTTGAACTCAAATCTCCCTGTCTCAAGTACAACACTGCTATACTTCAACTTCTTAAATTGTTGTTTGTGACCCATATTGTAACTGAAAAACTATGATTTATTATCGGTAAATGTTTGATTATCAGTAAAATATTTTATATGCTTATTTACCCATGATCACATAAAATTTTTTTTGGATTAAAAGAAGTCACAAGTAGAAAAAAGTTTAAGAAGCCCTGCACTATACCACCAGATAAGTAATACTTATGGGGTGCTTCAAAACCCCAAAGCACCATGGAAATAGATGCTATTATCATTAGTGCTCCAATAGAGATTGCTGTGGAAAAAATACTGGATCTGGAGTCAGATGTCCTGGATTCAAATCCTAAGCTGCTATCTATTACCTATATGATTCTGGACAAGACCTAAGGCAACTGGATGACACAGTGGATGACTCAGAGTCATGGATTAAAATCCTGCCTCAATCACTATAGAACCTTAAACAAAACACTTAACATCCCTGAGATCGAATTCTCTCATCTATAAAATAAGCTAATAATAGCACCTAACTCTGAGAGTTGTTATGAGCTAAAAATAATTTAATGGATTTGAAAATCTAAAAGTGTTACACAAATACTACCAAGTCACCCACATCTATTGGTCTAGGTTTCCTCCTCTGTAAAACTAGAGAACTAGATGATCTGGCAAAGCTCTGTTTATCTCTGAACCAACACAATGTACAACCCAAGATTAATGTAGCTTTTGTTTGGGTCCAGCAAAAAGCAGTTCCATTGAACAAATCCAGGGTGCCAGAATTTCCAGGGCTGAGATTTTCTCAAAGCTCTTTTATTTTCACTTTGTCCAAATAACATTGAGAAAACTGAAAACTAAAGGAAGGGTAGGGCATGTGCTTTTTGAATGTTGGGTTGTAAAGCACTTCTCAGGTCTGCTTCATAATTCTAGGACTAAAGTGAATATAGGGCCACCAATCCATATCTAGCTCTACCTTTCAGCCTTTGCCTTTCTGTCCAATACTTGGAGTCATTTAAGCCTAAAACAAAAGTTAAAATGTCTATTATAACTCAGTTATGTACAGTACTCTAGGCATTAATAGCCGAACCTGAGACTTCAGACAAATTACCTTGTGCCCAGGCCTACTAGGAATGCCCTGAATCTCAATAGTCCAAATATAATTATTGTGTGAAAAACTCCTTGAAGGTAAACAAAGATTTAAAAAAAAGATACATGTACCTAACCCAAACAAGATGGTAGACAATGGACTGAATATGAAGACATGGACACTTAACAGCAGCTACTTCCCGAACAATAGGCAATAGTACTATAGTGGATAGAGCACCGGCCTGGAGTTCAAATCCAGCCTCAGATATTTACTATCTGGGTGACCCTGCTTAGCTTCTATCTACACCAGATAGACAAACTCCTTGAGCTATGTGCCTCACTTTCCTCAACTGTAAAATGGGGACAATAATGGCACCTATCTTCCAGGGTTGTGAGGATTCAAATGAGATAATATTTGTAATGTTCATTGTACCTAGTTGTTGTTGTTCAGTCATTTCAGTCAAGCCCAATTTTTTTGTGACTCCATTTGAGTTTTTCTTGGCTGAGAGAGTGGATGGTTGGCCATTTCCTTCTCCAGCTCATTTTTACAGATGAAGAAACAGATGAAACATTGAAGAAACAATGACTTGCCCAAAGTTGCACAGCTGGTAAATATCTGAACTTGGATTTGAATTAAGGTCTTCCTGATTCTACATTCAGTGTTTTATCCACAGTGTCACTTTGTTGTCCTACTCAACACTTAACAATTACTTACTTCCTAACTTCTAACATGAAGTAATTAGGCTGTTAATATTTTCAAAACTCAGAAAATACAGGACAGTCTTTGGAAGCAATTAAGAATTGTCACTTTTCCTTAGCCGTTGGATGACTTGATTTGATTTGCCTAAGTGCTCCTTTCTCTTCTCTTCCCACCTGACAGGCAACAGTGAGATTGGGCCTCTAATTCTGGGTATTTAGATTATTTCTAACCTCAGTTCATTGTCATCCTTATAGCCTCTGCAGCTTCTCTTCCTTTTCTTATTCTCAGAATGAAAAACAGTCAGGCAAAAAGACTTCCTACATTGTTGGAAAGCTTATAGCACGTGAGAAATAGAAATACATGTAGAATGTACACTTTCAAGTGGCAGAATAGAAGGAATATGAGAAGTGGAGAAAGGAGGGTCAGGTTCAGTCACTTAACAGTGGGACTTTGGATAAAGCATTTAAACTCTCTGAACCTTACTTTCATTATATGAAAGGCAAGGCTAATAACACTGAACTGACCTGTCTCACAGGGCTTTTCCAGTCCAAACAAGCACTGGGTGGGAAAAGCCTGTTGCAGTTATATAATAGTCCTCACTCTGGGCACCTGATGAGCTACACCTGTGTCTCCTGTTTGAGGTCAGCCCAGCTAATTTGGGGGAAACTCTTTGTCAGGTGAGTCACAGGGTGATTAATTCTGAGACCATAGTAATTCGTTAAGGTAATCTGGTAAATTATAGACTGTTTCATAAATACCATACTCCATAGTCTGTCTTTGCCTTTACACAGACTCCTCCCCAAATCTGCCACATTCCTCCTTCTCATTTTGACCTCTCAGAATCCTTGGTTGTGTCCTTCAGTGCCAGCTCAAATACCACCTGCTCTGTCTTCCTGCTTCTCTCAGAACTGAATGCCTTCCCTTCTAGGGTGTAAGGGTCTGTATCTTATAGCAGGGACAGGTGTGTGTATAAGGATAGTTCTTGAAGCATGGTATTCCCTGACAGAAAGGTGAGGTGGAATACACACACACACACACACACACACACACACACACACACACACACACACACACCCCACAGAGTGAGACAAAGATACACAGAGAGAGACAGAGACAGAGAGACAGAAGCAGAGGCAAAGAGACATAGAGAGAGGCAGAGACAGAGAAGCAAAGACAGAGACAGAGACAGACAAAAAGAATTAGAGTGTGAGTGTTATTTGGTTTAAGTAGCCTTAGAGCTAATGCTACATCTATCTACCTATCTATATGTGAACTTCCACATTAGAAAGAAAGAGCCCTGATGGTAAAACAGCTTTTATTTTTTGTTTTTTATCGGCAGTGTTTAGGATAACACCTGGCACACAGTAAGCACTTAAGGTTTGTTTATTGACAGTGAACCCTTGCCCCAAGGAAATTTCAGCTTCTGGAAGTATTAAGAAATTTTTTTCACACTGTCACCTCAATTTGAGTTTATCTGGAAGAGAAGACAGCTTTCTTCATAATGTGATCTTAGAGTCTCAAGACTGATTCCTTTCTCTCCCATATTCTTTACTCCCTTTCCACATCCACAATTCCTTTAACCAAGGACAACTTCCTTGACCAATTAGAAGTAAGGCTCACAATGGCTATGCTCCTGAGGAGAACTCTTTAAGTCTACATTAAGGTACTAGGGACTGGTCTCATACAGTGGTCCTCAAACTTTTTAAATAGGGCGCCAGTTCACTGTCCCTCAGACTGTGGGAGGGCTGGACTATAGTAAAAACAAAAGCTCACACTCTGTCTCCGCCCCTGAGCCCATTTGCTTTAACCTGGCAGGCCACATAAACGTCCTCAGCGGGCTGCGTCTGGCCCTCAGGCCATAGTTTGAGAACCCCTGATTGGTTTGTATTGGTGGTTAAGGAAAGTGGGATAGGGAAGAGTATATGGGATTTGTGAAGTTTTTATTGTTGTTTTGATTTTTGGTGAGTTAATTGGGGTTAAGTGATTTGCTCAGAGTCACACAGCTAGTGTCTGAGGCCAAATTTGAACTCAGGTCCTCCTTACTCTAGGGCCAGTGCTCTATCTACTGCAACATCTAGCTGCCCCTGATTTGTGAAGTTTAAGAGGAGGATCATGGGCAAGAGCTGAAAATAGTCACTTTCCAATGCCTTCATAATTTTTCTAGAGGCTGATTGGTCCTATTGTTACTATATTTATAAGCAAATAAGATATTTTTAAAAGCTAAAGATTTAAACAGCCTATTTATTTTTGTTTTATTTAATATTTTTCCCCAATTACATTCAAAACAAAAAAAATTCTTTTACAATTTGTTTCCAAAATTTTTGACTTCTAGGTCCTCTCCCTAAATCACAATTAAGAAATCACTTGTGAAGTTACGCAAAACATTTCCATAAAAGTCAAATTATGATTAAAAAAAAGGATCTTTCACCCTAATGAAAATAAAAATTCTCAAGAAAAATTAAGTTGAAAGAGAGAGAGAGAAATAGAGAGAGAGAGACAGACAAGAGAGATAGAGAGAATGCTTCAGTCTGTATTCAGATAACCAATTCCTTCTCTGGTTATGGATAGGATTTTTCATCTTAAGTCCTTCAAAGTAGTCGTGGATAATTTATTATTGAGAATAACAGTCATTCACAGTTAGTCATTCTAGAACACTGCTATTACTTTGTATATAGTATATATTACTTTGCTTCAGGTCATGGAGGACTTTATAGGTTTTTTCTATCTGAAAGCATCCTGCTCATCATTTCCCAGAGAACAATAATATTCCATCATAAACACACCACAGTTTATTAAGCCATTCCACAATTGAAGGGCATCCCTTCAATTTCCATTTTTTTTTAACCCTGAGAAGAGAGTGGCTGTGAATATTTCTTGTACATATAGGTCATTTTTCTTTTCTCTTTTTTTCAAATCTCTTTTAATATTTGTGCCAAGTGTTGGTGGTGTTAGGTCAAAGCACAGATCATATCTTTTGAACATTTATCAATTGGGGCATAGTTCTTTTTTATAATTTTGACTCCTATGTTTGAGAAATGAGGCTTGATCAAAGAAACTTGCTTCAAAATTATTTTTACAATTACTATTACTAACTGTATTCCCCCACCCATTTTTTTCTCCTTTCACTCTATCCCTCCTTAAAAGTGTTTTGATATTGACTACTCCCTGACTCAATATGCCCTCTCTTTTATCATCCTCCTCCCTTCCCATTTTCCATTCCCCTGATATTTTCCTGCAGAGAGAAACAGATAGATTTCTATACCCCTATTGAGTATGTATGCTATTTCCTTTTTGAGCCAATCTTAATGAGAGTAAGGTTAACTTTCTCACCTTTTCCTTCTCCCTCTTCCCCTCCATTGTAAAAGCTTTTTCTTGTCTTTTTTTTTTTTTTATGGCAGATAATATGCACAATTCCACTTCTCCTTTTCCCTTTTTCCTAGTACATTTCTCTCTTACCCCTTAATTTCATCATTAAAAAAAATATGCCTTCATATTCTACTCACACCTGTGCCCTCTGTCTATATATACTCCTTCTAAATGCCATAATAATGAAAAAGTTGTAATGAGTTGCAAATATCATCCTCCCAAGTAGGAATGTAAACAGATAAACCTTATTAAGTTCCTTATGATGTCACTTTCCTGATTACTTCCTTATGCTTCTTGAGAGTATTTGAAAAATCAAATTTTCCATTCATCTCTGGTCTTTTCATCACAAATGTTTGACAGTCCTCCATTTCACTGAATGACTACCATTTTCTTTAAAGGATTATATTCAGTTTTGCTGGGTAGGTGATTCTTGGTTATAATCCTAGCTCCAGTGCTCTCCAAAATGTCATATTCTAAGTCCTCTAGTACTTTAATGTAGAAGCTGCTAAATCTTGTGTTATCTTGACTGTGACTCCACTATATTTGAATTATTTTTTCCTTGACTTGAGAGTTCTGGAATTTGGCTATAATATTCCTGAAAGTTTTCATTTTGAAAACTTTTTCAAGAAGTAATCAGTGCATTTTTAATCTCTATTTTACCTTCTGGTTCTAAGATATTAGTACATTTTTTTCCTTGATAATTTCTTAAAAGATGATGTCCAGGCTCTTTTTTTTAAATCATGACTTTCAGGTAGACCAATAATTTTTAAACGATCTCTTCTGGATCTATTTTTCAGGTCAGTTGTTTTTCCAATGAGATATTTCACACTTTTCTATTTTTTTCATTTTTTGTGTTTGCTTTATTGTATATTGATTTCTCGTAAAGTCATTAGCTTCCATTTGCTCAATTCTATTTTTAAGGAATTATTTTCCAGAGTGAGCTTTTGTACCTCCTTTCCCAATTGGCCCATTTTACCTTTTAAAGCATTCTTCTCTTCATTAACTTTTTGCATTTCCTTTGCACCACTCTCAATTCTTTCCCTAATTTTTCCTCTATCTATCTAACTTGATTTTCAAAGTCCCTTTTGAGCTCTTCCATGGCCTGAACCCAATTTTTATTTTTCTTGGAGGTTTTGGATGTAGGAGCTTTGACTTTTAAAAATCATCTTCTGAATGTGTTTTTATCTTCCTTGTCATCATAATAACTTTCAATAGTCAGAAACTTTTTCTGTTGTTTGCTCACTTTCCTAGCCTGTTACTTGGCTTTTAACTCTTTGTTAAAGTAGAGCTCTGTTTCCAGGGTGGACGGGTGTACTGTCTCAAGCTTCAGAGGTTTTGTGGAGCTATTTTCAGAAATCCTTCTAGGAACCTGACCACAAGTACTCTTTTCTGCCCTGGAACTCTTAGAAGTGTCTAGAGTCCCACTTTCCTGATGCTTGGGCTCTGAGACTGAGGTCAGGATTGCCCAGCCTACACTGGAACTGCACAGGACTGCACATTGGACTCCCACCATGTTGCCACCGACCCTTTCCATTAACCTCCGGAGTCCTCCCTAGTGTCCCAGGGTTGAGAGGTTCAGAAGCCTCTAGCACTACTGCTCACTCAGAGGCCCTGCTTTGCTGATGCTAACATCAGCTAAGACTGGGGCTGGGGCAGGTAGTTCCAGCCGGGGCTGTGCTGGTATGGCCTGTACTTCTAGGCTGCTACCCTGATCTCATAGACCTTTTCTTCTGATCTTCCATGTTCTCTTTGGTGTCTCTGGGCTGAGAGGTCTGGAAGCCACTAGTACTACCACTGATTCAGGGGGCTGGCTGATGTAGCCCCTGATCCATGCTGGACTCCTACCCTAGCACCACATATATTTCCTGCTGCCCTTCTAAATTCTTTTCAGCTGGAAAATGTTACAGTCTATCTTTTAGATTGTTCTGATGTTCTAAAATTTGTTTAGAGTTATTATTTAAGGGAATTTGGAGCTGCATGAAGGAAAAGTTGGGTGAGTTCCTGCCTTTAATTTGCCATCTTGGCTTTGCCTAAACATTATTTTTATTAATAATATTTACACACACATGTATTTAGATATATATAGATAATATGCAATGTATATTACAAATATAAAATCTAATCATGTGATAGATTGTGTCAGCTGGTAATCTTTGACTATAAGTAGATATAGACATTTATATACATTTGCACATTTATACATATATATACAAACAGTATACATGTATATATTATATATATGCATACTAATATAGAGCAATGTAGCTAGGTTGAAGTCTACTGTTTGGGATAGAGGCATCAATGAGATCAGTGTTCATTAGAGCACTAGAGTAAATGCATTGATTAAATGAGTCACAAGATGTAGGGATTTTCAGGGAGGACTGGCACTTTTGGTGGGGGGCTGGTGAACTCTTTTCAGGACTGCTTATCTACCTCTGGTGTCACTCAACTCTCACCTGTCACTCTAAGAAACTGTAGCATACCCTGGCACTAGATGAGCTAAACCAGCTTGAGGGTAATGGACAGGCCTCAAATTGTTGATGAATTAAGGGGATCTCTACCCTAAGCATGTGTAGACTTCCCCTGGAGGAATGGGCATATGAGAACAATTTATTTAAATGGCCAGGAAGGCAGCTGAAGCAGGTTCTGTGGGGTGCTTAGAGCTTGGTCAGACATTGAAGATGCCAAAGGGATTTACTACATCTCTGGACATTACCAGTCATCCTGGCTTTTGTCTTGCCACTGGACTTCCATGATTTTAGGAGAGCAATGCTTTGTGCAATTCTGCCTCACCTACATACAATTCACAAGCAGGCAAGACATCACTCTGATGTCACTGGTCCTCATCAAAAGGAAGGGCAAACAACAAATGAATCATAATAACCTACTAAGTAATTATTCTATTAATTTTTTTTCTTTTTAAGTAGCTCTAGATAAGATTTTTAGGGAAAAAAAATCAAAACCAAAAGCAAGGACCATCACCCTAAACAAAATTACTCAAGGAGATGAGTAATTTTAAAGAGATTAATTTCCTTCTATCTATATTGGACTTCTTTCTAACAAAGGATATTGGAAAAGAGGAACATTTGCTCCTGTTTGTTTATTTCTTGGCCCTCTTGTCCTATCTGTAGTATTCCTTAGTGCCCCCAGAGCTCCTGAATTGCATTCATTTTCCATCTGCTTCCTGCTTACTAGACAGCCTGAGACAGCCTATTCACAACAGTCAGCAGTTGCAGACAAAGAGACATAAATATTGTAGCATATATCAAGACCACTGGAGGCAGCTGAAATGAAATGAGGACATAAAGGCATTCTGGTAAAACAAAGAAAAGATGGTTTTGGATAGAATGAGAAAACAATATTCTTTGGAGTTAAAAAGGGCTTTATGTCCAAGAGAGAGGATCAGTAAATGTTTAACAAAGAAAGCTCTAAGGACCACCACTGGCTTCATTTCAGAGGGAGTTTGCAGCTAAGTTTATTCACTCTCCAATCCTGTTTTCTTGTCTCCAATCCCTTCCAAAGTTTAGAATTTTCCTTTGTATTGGAAGGTGACAAATTTATGGTGCTAATTGATTGACACTTATGGTTGATTTTTACTTTAAAAAAAATTCCTTACTGTAATTTAGGTGCCATGAAGTTTGTTGTTTTAAGGGAACACTTCAGATCAGTAAAGATTAGTGAGATATTCTAACTTCCTGGGGATCCTTATGGCTATGTGTTTTGCTTGTATGTCAGGCATGGTGATAATAGTTCACATTTACATAGCTTTCTCTGGAGGTAGAAGTATATAGAGGACTAGCCTTAAAGTCAGGGGAAGTTTGGTTCAAATTCTGTCTCTGACATACACAAGTTTTGTGATTCTGGGCAGAGTCTACAAAACAGAAATTTTTCTTAGACAGTCACTTTCATTGCCCAGGCAACTGTCTAAGAATATAAATCACAAAACAGTTGTTAATCTGTTATATGAGTGTATTAAAAAAAAACACACACACACACACTTTGTTATTTTGAACTTGACAGACACAATCATGAGTATTTGCATATGCAACGAACAGAATGAAACATGAATCTCATTACATACAGCATGTTTGTTTTTTAAAAAAGCATTTAGCACACTAGTTTCAAAAATTGTCTTATTTGTGTTGCTCTCTTGAATCTCCTTTTGATTCTTGTGTGCATTTTCATCAAATGCGTCTTGACATTATTTGTATTATTTTATTTTGGACATCATCATCATTAGCCCTAGTGAGTTTTTATAGTGCTCTGGTATATAGTAAATACTTGTAAAGTGCTATACACTTTTGAGAATATGTATATTTCTTTCTGTTTCCATTCAGAAATTCCCAGAGATGTATTAAAGTTCAGCCTGAGATTCTAATGACAACTCCTGCTTTTTAAAGTTTAACTGACCCATAGTAAATCATGTTCCAGTTCCTCATTTTAATTCTATTTAAACCACCATGCTTCAGGTATAATAGCCTAATAGTTATATAGCACTTACTACATGTCACTGTACTAAATAATTAACTTTTTTTTTTTATTTGATCCTCATAGAAACTCTTGGAGGTGGGTACTATTATTTCCATTTTACAGATGAGGAAACTTAAGTGAAGTGACTTGCCCAGGGTCATAAGCTAGTAATTGAGACTAAATTTGAACTCAGGTTTTCCTGATTTCAGGAAATAACATATATAAACATAAATAAACATATGTAAATAACTGTTGGATTCTGCTTTCTAGTCTATTCTTATATTCTTTTAAAAATCATGGGTTAGTTCATCCTATTCAAATTCAGTTTTGAGTATATGTTATATATTCCCCTTCATTATATTCTCTCACATTTTCCCTCTTCTATGCTTTTCATATCCCACTTTAAAAATATAGAGAAAGAGCAAAAAGTCTCTTTCTCCTTCCCTTTCGTTGGCTGTTTCTCTGTTGTATTTAATTTATTAGTACACCAAGTTCTTTGTGTGTATGTATGCGTTTATGTTCTGTATGTGTGCATTCAACTTTCCTGTGTGTGGGGGTAAGGTTTGTATGATACTTGATCCCTCTATTCTTCTTTTCAAAATTTGTATAATCATCTTCTCATACATCCTAAATATTTAATGTAGTAAGTTCTACCCTTTCTTTCTCATTTATTCCCTAATGTATTTCTTTTTCTTCTTCCTTTTTTCTTTCCTCTTAAAATTTCAAGTTTCTACAGGCCTGGTCTTTTCATCAAGAATGTTTGAAAGTCCTCTTTTCCAATAAAGGCTGAGAAAAATTATTCTCAATCTTGCAATGTAGATTTTATTCTTTGTTATAAGCTTTTCTTTTAGATTTTGAATAAATAATATGTTCACAGATTTGTTTTTATTTATAGTAGCTGCCGCTAAATCTTGTGTGAAACTGACTGTGGTTTCTTATTATTTGAATTCTTTGTTTCTGGCTATTTGTAGCATTTTTATTTGATCTGGATATTCTAGATTTGGGTTATGACATTCCTGGGAGTTTTCATTTTGGAATTTTATTCATGAAGTGACTGATTCTACTTTCACTTTTCCTCCTGGTTATAGTAAATCTTAGAAGTTTTAATTTATGAATTCCTGAAACATAATATTTACACTCCTTTAGTGTAGTGATTTTCAGTATTTGTTCTTAAATTATCTCTTCTTGACTTGTTTTGTAGGTCACTTGTTATTGTTGTTTTTCCCCATTGGAATAGTATTTTCTTCTCTTTTTCTCAATCTTTTACTTTTGTTGTGATATTTCTTGCTGTTTCATGGAGCTATTTAATTCTGTTTTTTTTTATTTAAAATTTCAATGTACTTATGATTTCATTTTAAAAATCTCACATATTTCTTTAATATTCTTATTGGCAAACCATTATTTTCTCTTCTCAGGCTCTGCTTATACTTATTGTGGACTTAGTCTCTTTTCTTATCAAACTCTTGGGCATTTCCTGACAACATTTCTTCCTTGGGTCCAATTTCTTCTTGTTAACTTATATTTTCAAAGCCAACTCTTGATTTGGCTTTTGGGAAAGGGCCAAGATTTGTGCCTCTCAGGTCCTTGAATGAGACAGACAGGTCTATCTTTGTCTTGGTCTCTTGTCACTGGCTTTGATTTCCCTCCATGTGTCTGCACAAAGAGCATCACTCTCACTGGTCTGAGTGCTGTTGGGTTTCTAGTCTATATCTGAGTTCCTGCTGGATTTTTTCCTAGGGAACCTCTTCCAGAACTCACTGCTTTTGTTTGTCTTTATTCCATCCAGGGTGGATAGAATTAATGTTTCTCCTTGTATTTCTTGATCATTATTCAATCTTGTTAGGATAATTTTTGGATATGTGTGTATATGTGGGAAGACTAAGTTCCTTTCTGACCTTTACCTAACCATAAGTCCAAGAGATGGATTTCCTCACTCAGGATTATTGTAACCCATGCAATCGCAGGTCCAAATCATACCCTGCCTCTAAAAAGGAGTTTACTGACAAGAATCCTGTGAAGTAGACAGTGAAAATGATTTGATGCCTCATTTTACACCAGTGACAACTGAGTCAGAGAGATTCAGTAATTTGTCTTGTCACACAGTAATGCTGTTCTGGAATTTGGCATGAAAACGGACACATTTCACTTCACTTTTTCATTATAATTCCCCTAACCCAAAGGGCTGTATCAGGGGCCTTTTTAAACTGCACTAAGGATAAATGTAAGCATACAACACTGAAAATGGGGTTTGGAATCTCTTGGTAGAGGATCCTGGGAGAATATTTCAGGTTGCTTTATGACTAATTATATTTCTTAATATCCAATCTGACAGAGGCCCTCCATGGCAGCTTTAACCATACAGGGAGCGCTGTCTTTTAGAAAGATGTTCTCTTTGGATGGGGCAATAATACTTAGTCCAGTTGCTATGCTTTAATCTTCAAAGAGTTTGGCAAATAAAATTCCCCAAGTACGCCTGGGAGAGAAGCAAACATCACTATTCTCATTATTTCAGGAGAAATCTAAGGTTAAGAGATCCTAAGGTAACTGGCTTCCAGTGATGGGGGGTGGGATGAGGTTGTGACCAAGTCAAGATACAGGTGGAGGATTTCCTATTCCACTTTGTGATTAGGACTCTTATCTTAACTTCCTTCTGCTCCTCTGTGCTTAAAGGGAGAAGGGACAGGCAGATACACACACATGGGCTTGAGTGCACTCCCATACACACACACAAACACACACACACACATACACACACACAGACACAGAGAAACAAACCAGAGACATGCAGAGAGAGAATGACAGAGATAAACAGAGTGACAGAAAGAAAGAGATAGACAGAAATAATGACAGAAACAGAGAGAGACATCCAGAACACACACATATACAGGAGGGGGGAGGAGGGAGAGACAGACAGATAGAAACAGAGAGAGACAAACAGATACACAGAGAGAAACGGAGAGAAACACAGAAAGAGAGACAGAGATAGAGAGGGACAGTGATAGAGAAATAGAAACAAAGACAGAGAGGGAAAGACACGCAGAGACAGAAAGACAGAGAAAAACAAAGAGAGATTGTATATATAGACAGAAACACAGTCAGAGATAAGAAGACAGAGAAAGACCAATGTAGAAATAGACCTAGAGTCAGACAAAAAGGCAGTGACAAAGAGATCAAGACAAAAGAAGAAAGGAGAAGGAAGAAAAATGAGGAGGAGGAGGGGAAAAGAGAAAAAGAAGAGAGCACCAGGGTGAACACAGGGATATCAGTTAGCAGTAACTGTTCAAGATATATGCATTTTCAAATGATAAGAGATTTACTGACATGATCTCTTTGTCTCTCTATGAGGTTGCCATCTTCAATTATTAAAACAGAGAAGCTTCATCAACATTCTGAATCCTTGGAGACAACCAGTAATTATTTACAACTCTGTTCCCCACACCCCCCACCAAACTTCAAAAGAAGCTCATTACCAGCCTCAAAATTCTTCAAATTACTTTCCCATCATTCCCAAAAGATGCTTATAGGTATTTCATAATAAGGATCTAATCTAATCCCTCAGGTTACTGAAAAACAAAAAAACAAATCATAGTTGATGGACAGTGATAAAATTATCTGAGCTCCAAACAATTGTCTTCTGGTTGCTCTTCCCAAGAGGACTTATGACTTAATGAAATCTCCAATCTGTCATAGAGAAAATTTTTATTGGAATACTTTCCTTAGGCTTTAATTTGCAAAATGGTTGGATTGCCCTTCTCAAAAGGGAAGTGTTTTTGGAATTATTAAAGGCAGCATATTAAAAGGGGAGAACTGGATTGGGCTGTATCTAAAGTAGCCAGCAAAAACATAGATGCCCTCTGTTTTCCATATGATAGTATTTCAAGAAAAAAGGTCCAGGGCATACATCAGAATGCATGGCCCCAACTAAAGGTGAAGCAGCCAAATTCTTTAAAGTGGGATCTGTGTTCCTAACTAGTGTCCAAGAGTTGAGGAATTTTAGTACTGGAAAGGATCTTTGAGGTCACACATACATCATAGTTTATAAATGGAAAAACTTAAGTTTACTGATGTTCTTGAAGAAAACAAAACAAAACAAAAGAACCTGACTTGTTCCACCCCCATCCCTCGAATGAAAAAGCATGTGGAAAAGTAAAAAAAAATTATAATAAAGAGGTGTTCTAAGATGCTCCTGTTTTTATTATTTCAACATGTTCTTTTCCTCTACTCACCTTCCTAACCCACACTTTTGGCCAGCAAACTTGCAGACCATTATCAAGAAAACACAGAGTTTCTGAGATATTTAATACAGATTGTTAGATTTTCTTGGAAGTTGACTTTGTAACTATCAAGATGCAATATGGAGTTCTTAACCATGGTTGGAATATTCTAAAGCACTGTTGAAAGCATAAAAATGAGTCTCTATTGTTCTCTTGCTGAATTCTTATACTGTCTATAAACCTGTCCAGGTGTGCTGGATTGGCCCCTCGTGAACCAGAAGAATGAGATACTGCCATTCACAGAAAAGGTGCTCTGCTACCTCATCATCAACAGGACATGTAGGGAGGGATTGGCGGTAATTTGCCCACTCTCATCTAAATGAGGGAGTATCTTTGTGAGACTGAGAAAATAGTCCCTCTTGTGCCCAAGGAATGGAATAGAAATTATATGCTGTGGTCAATTTTAGGGACTGAATCTGGGGCCTCATAGTCTAGGCAACTGAGAAAAAAGAAGTCAGAGTTTTAATAGTAACAAAATAGTACATCATTATTTTAGATGGAGATGTATAAGGTCCTTTACTATCCAAAAAGTGCTTTCATATAGATTATATGATTTTTCTGATCTAAAACTATTGTAATTATATTCTTAAGTGTACTAGAAGTTAAAGTAGATAAGAAGTATGGGGCTACTTGGTATATATATATACCACATATACATATGTATTTCGAGCCTGTAATTTCAATGGCACAGGGAATAGGAACTTCCAGTGAGGAAACTATCAATCCTGGTGAGCAACTGTTGCTCAACTTATATATAGTCTTAATGCCATGGCTTTTTATCTTCTTTTATGTTTGTCTGGACCTCTTTGGTCTTCTGACCTTTTCTAAGAATAATCTTTTAAATTTATGAAATAAAATATATAAAATTACAATAGAAACTAATTATTTTGATATTGAATTATCACTTGGATTTGGGACACTTCTAAGAACCTAGATAATTGTTTAAATAATGTATCACTGAACTAGAGACTCTTAGAAGTAGAAGTGACTTCAGAGACCATATAGTTCCACCCATGCTGGGTTTAGATAGTTGTTTATCCTTCATTCTTGAAGAGTTCCATGACATGAGAGTGATTTCAATTGAAGTGAAGGAGGGCTGGGCAAGGTCACCTGTCTTACTTTCCCCTCCAGAGCCATCTGAGTCCAGTGGCCAATTAGATAGAGATCAGAATGGCTGGATTCAGAGGGAGAATTTTAAGTTAAGATCTCAGTTTGACTGAGGTCACATTCATTCAGTGATCTCTTCTACAACACACCAGTGAGTGTTCACATACCTTTGGCTTGGAAATGTCCAATAACAGAAAATCCCATTGTCTCCAGAGGAAACTTATTTTGCTATTGGTTCATGCTAATTGTTAGTGAGAAGTAGCTGGGTGGTGCAGTGGATAGAACATCAGGCCTGGAGTTGGGAAAAAATCTCAGTTCAAATCTAGCCTCAGACACTTAACTAGTTATGTGAACCTGGGCAAGACACTTACTCAGTTCCTCATCTGTCAAATGGGGACATGCTGGAGAAGGAAATGGCAAAGCAGCTCTTTGCCAAGAAAACCCCATGGACAAGTTTCTGAGGTCACCAAGAGTCAGCCACGACTGAACAACAGCAAATTCTTAGAAAGGCTTTCCTTACAGCTAGCTACGTTTAACTTCTCCTCCTTGCTCCTTGTTCTGCCCTCTGGGGCTGAGTGAATTAGTTTAATCCTTCTCCCCATTGACAATCCTTCTAATACTAAAAGATAAATATCATGTGTCCCTGAAAGCTACTTACTCTCCTGGCTAAAGATCCCTCTTTTTTTCCACAAAATTCTTTTTTTTTCAGCCCTCCTCTGGACAGTGTCCATTCCATGTATGTCCTCTTTAAATGGTGGTTCTATTACTTTCAGATCCATCCAGTTACTATGAAAAAGAAAGCCTAGGAGAACCTGTTCCTATAATCCATCATTCAACAAATATGTACATGTTTGTTCAATTCTCAGTACTGTGATGATATAAGAAAGGGATAAACATAATCTCTCTCTTAATATATATAAGATGAATTTGTAATTAACATATTTATTGGGATAGCTAAGTGCATTGAGTACAAGGCCTGGAGCCAGAAAGACATCTGATTTTCCTAAGTTCAAATCTGGCCTCAGACACTTTCTAACTGTGTGATCCTGGTCCAATCACTTCATCCTATTTGCCTCAGTTTCCTTATCTATAAAATGTGCAGGAGAAAAAAATCGCATGCCACTTAAGTATCTTTGCCAGGAAAACCCCAAATGACATCACGAAGATCCAGACACAATTGAAAAGATTCAAAAACAATTCATTAATTGCATTGTAATGGATGTTTCTAAAGAGTTGAACACAGTTTAATCTTGGATCATTAATCAGAGCTAAAAGAGAACTTAGAGACCATTTAGTCCAACTCATTCATAGAATAGATGAGGAATCTGATGTCCGGATAAGGTAAATTTCTTATCCAGGGTCACACAGGTAGTAAATGGGAAATGTGGGATTCACATCCATGTTCCACATTTATGATTTTTTCTTAGGAAAAACATTGGTATAATTTGCTATTTCCTTTTCTGGCTTATTTTACAGATAAGGAAACTGAGGCAAACAAGGTCACCCAGCTAGTAAATGTCTGAGGATGAATTTGAAATCAAGTTTTCCTGACTGCAGGTTCAGTGTTCTATCCATTATACCATCTTACTGCCATCAGTTCTAGCATCCATTATTGAGCATGTCCTTGGTCACCATTCATTCTATTTATTTCTTGAACTGACGTGTTGTCCATCTTTTTACCTTTCTTTGTTATCCTTTTCTTCATTCCCTCCTGCCCCCAAATAACACAGTGTATGACACATAGTAAGGACTTAATAATTCTTTATTGTTGATTTACTGAGTGATTCAGAATACTAAGTCCTGTGCCCATTGGTTATACTTTATATAATTAGAATAAACTTTTCCTTCCCTTCTGTTCCCTATTCTATATCTCTTTTCTCTTTCAAAATATTGCCTACAAATTTTCCTGAATAGCCCCACTCCCATCTGGTCATTCTTTCCTGCTTCTTGGAAGTTGGGCCCACAGGAAGCAGCAGGTATGAAGTTTTAGTTGTTTGTGTGCTGCTGTAACTGCAAAGAAGCTTCCTTACTTCCTTTGGGTGGCTTCTCCACAGCAGACATAACGGGAGTCCCAGAGCAATCAGAGAAGGCAGGTGAGCTCCCTGAGCTGAATCTGCAGCCAGAATTCTCCTCAGGGGTCTGTTCAGCTGAGGAAAATGTACCCTGGCTTCCCATGGACACAATATCAGCTGAAATCCTCCACCACAGGATCTGGCTCTGGGGATTCATACAACTCACATCAAATGGTCAAGAATACACACAATACACACATAGTAACAGGAAGAGAGTCCCTAGATAACTATGGGTAAGGGAAATCCCTCAAGTTCTAGACTTGGTGAGAACCCAGGACTTATTGAGCACGCAATGCATTTACTGTACAGTTTTGTTTTTAAATTTATTGATATCTTTTGTTTTTATGTTGCTTAATTTCCTGAATGTGTTTCTTTCCATTTCCTATCCCAGAGAGCCATCTCTTATAATATGGAACAATAAAAAAAAGAAAGAAAAAAGAAAAAACAAACCCCCTTCAGCCAAACTAAACAACACATGGGGGAAAACATTGCCATTATATGCAGTGTTCCATACCCACAATTCAACACCTCTCTGAGGAAGGCTGGGGTGAGGGGCAGGGTAGGTTCTTAAAGGTTTTACTATATCTTGCATTGGCTGGATATTGATTTGGCCAGAGAGAAGCAGTGTATGAAATTTAAGCAGCTGTGATGCTGAGGGAGGCCTCCTGCCTTTATGCATTTGGTCTGTTTCTTCTCTATCCCAGATCATTTTACTGTCTTCTTTCTAGCTGGACATGGTCTCCACTGCCTAGAGTGTGATTTATCCCTGCTGCCTCTGACCTGCAAAAGTTCTCCCCTTGTCTATCACCTTGGTAAGTCTTCTCAAGGCCTTTTTTATATATGTATTCAGTCTCTCTAATTAGGCTAACAGGCTCCTTGGATGTAGGGACTTTATCTTTCATGTCCTTTGAGTTATCCTAAAGTGGCTACCGGACATCAGTGTATCCCAATGGTTAGAGTGCTGGGCCTGGAGTCTTCATGAGTTCAAATCTGGCCTCAGACACTTACTCTCTGTGTGACTCTGCGCAAGTCACTTTAACCCTCTTTGTCTCAGTTTCCTCATCTATAAAATGAGCCAGAGAAGGAAAAGGAAAACCAGTTCCCTGTCTCTGCCAAAAAAATCCCAAATGTGGTCACGAAAGTGTCAATCACGCCTGAAATGGCTGAACAATAAAAGTGGTTACCTGCTCTGCTCTTACAGGGTACTCAAAAAGCACACTGCCCCATATGACCGTAGCTTCCCCACGTCTTATAATGCTCTGATTAATGAGTCAGTGTTTGGGGAGCACTTTGAGGGCCCCAGATTAGAGGCAAGATCAAAATACAATGTATTATTGCTTCACTTTGTTTATCTTCTGTAAAGGACCCTGGTACCATGGCAATATCCACTAAGTAAATAATGAATGGAATGAAGTACACTTCCTTCTCTATTTTAATAATGTCCTATTCATGCATTTTTTTCTAGAACAAAGAATCATTGTAGTAAGTAACTTTGCCAATCTCAGAATGATATCTTATTGCAAGCAGAATAAAGATGATAATATAAGGAGGTGAAATAGCATGCCATGTAAAAATTGATAAAGCTTCCATTAAAAACAAAGGAATATGAGTCAAGGAAGCAAAACCTGAAAATACGGGAAATAGCTCCAAAAAAATGAACCTCTAAGGTTAAAATCATCCCTTACTTTACCAACAGCCTGCTAGGCACCGAGTGTATCCATGTGAATGCATCAAGATAACAAGATAGAATCATAACTGTTGACCAAGTCTGTTTAACCAACCATTGTTTTACTTTGGCAGTGATATGTCTTCAGAAATGTTGGCAGAAACACTGATAGAAAGAAGAATTCCTGCCAGCTATTTCCAGTGGGGAACTGAGCTACCAAATATTTTCCTCAAATTATAGAAAATTGCCATTTGTCGAGTCCACACTATATTTAGCTTCTTAATTTGGAATTAAACATCTGTAACTTATTGTCAAGACATCCGGAGGGTTTGTGAAACCACTATAATATGAATAATGTCTCTGTTGTGCCCTACAATAACTACAAATAAGATGTCTTGTTCCCTTTTGGTAAAGTTTTCATGATGTCCTAAGGAGCCAATATGTCATTTTAGGATGAAGTCTCTAAAATCTTCTAAGCATCAGTGTTGACATTTTTTCACCCAAAGCCTCCACCAGCTGACCAGAGATCCTGGAATACACTGGTAGTGGTTGCCTCTCTCATGTGTCCTGAGTTGAATCCAACAGAGTAGAGAGAGCAAGAAGAGCACAGGAATTTATTTCTTGCTCAACTATGTCTGAAGGACATAGATCTTATAATAATATATTTCAACATGTCAGTGGTTGATGATCTCATGATAGAGACACTTCTTTCAATGTAAAGAATAAAATTCATCCAAGTTTTTTTTTTATTCTTTTGTGATCCCATAAGACCTTCATAGAGAACCAAATGTGTATCCAGAATACAATTTTTACTGTTATTACTTGATCCTCCATTTTCAGCTCATGTGTTTTTAGGATTATGTCTCAGATGCTACTTTTTCTGCATTGTTGCTAATATGCTGCAGTCTAAATATAACTTCTTAATTTCTTTCCATTGCCCTTTAGACTTCCCATAATTTTGATTATTTGGATGTTAGGCTTTTCTAATTTCTAGTGACACAGGATCAGTGACAAGACATTTGTGCTAAAAAGATGTTTTTGCCAGACAGCAGTTTGGAAGCATTGAAACTATTAAGCAATTTCTGCCCTCTGTCTTCATCCCATTCAATTCTGGACCAACTTTTAGTCTTTTTGCATTGCCTATACTAGATATGAATGCTGATGGACTAGTTTAATGAGCTGCCATTCCATTAGTTTGCCATTAGTTTAATGGGCTGCTATTCAAATGAATATCATAATCTTGACTTTAAGCTCCGTTTGGGTTGTCCTGTACATAATGTAAGGTTCAACCCTCTAGTGTGACCATGTACCTCAGCCTTGTACTATCCTGGGGCCTGATGCAATTAGCATAAGGCCAGTGGCAATTTGTAGGCCCAGTGATAATTCCCCTTTTATTTTCTCAGTAGTAGTATCTCATATAACATGGAAAGTGTTAGATGAGTTCAGATAATTGTGGATGAAACATACCACTTACGTTCTGCCAGTGAGGTGATGAATTAAAAACACACAGAGAAATATGCATTTTTTTGGGCATGGCCAATGTGTGAATTTGTTTTGCTAGACTATAAATATTTATAAGGAAGATGCTATTCATTTATTCACATTTGTTGTTCAACTGGAAGAACAGCAAAGGGACAAATTATAAATGTAAAGTAAAAAATAAATTTATTTAAATTAAAAAGAAAACCTATCTAGAATGGAGACAGTAATCTTTTACCAAGCAACATGTCTCACAGGGACTAAGATTTCCATAGGAATTTCCAATAAGACAATCTATATTTAACAAAAATAATCTCAGTTTGGCATTGGTTTTGTTTTTCTCATTTTCTCCAGTATGAGGTACTACAAAATATTACTTTCCCAGGTCATTGCATTGCAATTTAGCCTTTATATATAAATTCTTCCATCTGTGTGGTCCAAATGCTCCAAACTAGATACTTTCCCTAAACCCAAACAATAACATTAATTAGAAATGTAAATATATTTTGCAATTAAATTGAGGATATGTCACATACTAGTAATAATATCTTAATACTGAAATAAGAGTCTATTTCTCTACTGCGTATCAGTAGTTTAAAAGATCCATAATTTCATTATTATGAGTGTCCGAATCATGACCCCTCCATAAGATTAGTGGATAGTTTTATGAGTTTTAGTGGCCAAAATAGTTCAGCATCTGGTGGCCAGCCTTCTGGCAATGAATCTCTCCTCATTTAGCTATCTTCATGCCTGGTGGGAAGTGAAAAGCATATGGCTAATGTGCCACAATCACTCTATGGGCTGACCTTTGGACAACAGACAGACGAACTCTTACACTGGGTCCATACTTGAAATCTTTCTAGTTGGGTAGGACCCATCAAAGCCTGAGCTCTGGGGCATACCTTTTAGGAACCTAAAATTCCTACGACAAAGTATGACAATGAGGCATCAAAATAGAACTTTTTTTCATGGAACATTTATATAAAGTATGGTCTGGATAAGATGGGTTTATCTTAGAATCAATTCAAGGTGGGATTAATTGCAGAAAAAAACCTATGAAATGAAGTCCCTTCTAAAATGGTTTGCTAATATGACCCTTTTTGGTAGCAATAAACTCTAGAAGCTCACTACTGTCTCTAAAATTAAATAAACTTCTTTTTTTTTTGGATTAAGTCTTTTCATAATTTTCATAACCAACCAATCTTTCCACCCTTATTACACACTTTTTCCTCTCTCATATTGCTAATTGACCTTCTTGCTCTTCTTATACATAATGCACCTCCCATCTCTTCATCTTTGTACTGTCATTCATACCTGTAACTCCTCCTCACCCCCATCCCTTAGAATCCTTAATTTGTTTTTAAGATTCACCTTAAAATTTTTCTTTGATGTGATTCCCTTACTGATTTCCATAGTTGCTGTGTCCCCCTTCTAAAAAAAATCACACGTTTTATCTGCTTGAATCTATGTATGTATGTACATGTTTCCCTAATCGACCTCTGTGATGTCAGGAGTTATTTTTGCCTTTGTTTTGTGTTCCAGAAGATATAACAGGTATATAATAGGAACTTAATAACTAAAAGTTTGATTTTTAAAATATCATAGATCCCCAGAGATGGCCATCTAGTTTAACTCATACTGCACAAAAACCCAATCTATCTAATAAATGGACATCCAGCTCTTGCTAGGCAGAAGGAACTGAGAAGTAAGAAGGAGTACAAAGGATAGAACTGGAATTAGAACTGGAAGATTTGAGTTCAAATCTTATAGCAAATACTTGCTAACTAAAATTCTAGGCAAGTCAAGTAACCTCTGCCTATCTCATCTGTAAAATGGGGACAATAATAGCACCTACTTATCAGGGTTATTTTGAGGGGGAAATCACATAATATTTGTGTGATTTTTGAACTTCAAAGTGATGATGATTCCATTTTTAGATAGCTTCAATTGTTGGAAGTTTCCCCCTAATATCAGGCTTAGATTTGCTTATTTTTAATCACTTTGTAATCTTTGCAACCTTTTCCTGTTCTGCCTTCTGGGTCAAATAAAGTAAGTTTAATCTTTCTTTTGCTTGACTCTTTTTCTAATGTATTAAGAGAATAATACTATCCAACTATATCTTTTTTTATTCTTTGGGCCTAAATTAGGCCAATTCCTTCAACTCACACTATATATGGCAGTTTGAATCTTTTTATTGCTCCCTCCTTTTAACCTTGCCCCCCACTCCCACCTTGGGCATCTCTCTTAGCTCTAGCAATTTATGAATCTAAAATATTCTGATAAATTCAAATAACTTCCCTGAGGTATAGGACAGGACCAATTAATAGTTTACTCTTTGTACAGGGGAGAGAATGAGATAAATTGAAATATTTTTTGCACAGTGCTCTACTCTCAGCCAATGTTTCCTGAGTTGCTGGTTGAAGAAGCAATGCTAATCCTTTGGATTTGGCATTCTATCCTTTGATTACACCATACCACCTCTTCCCAATCTGACAAGAAGAGAAATAGAAATAATTGCCTGAGGAATGCAAGGTTTGTTGTAAGGTTCTGTTGTTGGCAGGACACTTTATACTTTTTGCCATTCAGCCCCAGCTTCCAAAATCAAATCCAGCCTTTAGGAATTTGTCTACTATTCTATTGATAGTGAGTGAGAATTGAACACAAATATTCAATGGCAGATCCTGGCTTCACTTTCTTAAAGTATAACAATATTGATGTGGTCCTGAACTCCAGCACATTTCTGCACTCATAACTTATTTCCAGCTGTCAGAACTTTTTCTGCCAATGTGCAGGAATTCCCATCAGTTTCTCCTCATGGTTCTTCAGTCTAAATCGTAAAAAAGACTGGTACTGTTAAACTAATCCATCCCTTTACTGTGACCATTCTAAGTAAACCAAAATGAATAGGCATTTATTAAGTGATTCTCATGTCCCTTTCTTTTCCTTTTCTTTTCATCCTCTTTCTTTTTTCTTCCTCATCTCTTTTTTTCTTCTTCTTCATCCTCCTCCTCCTTGTCCTTTTCCCCTTCCTTCTTCCTTCCTTCCTTCCTTCCTCCTTCCTTCCTTCCTTCTTCCTTCCTTCCTTCCTTCCTTCCTTCCTTCCTTCCTTCCTTCCTTCCTTCCTTCCTTCTTTCTTTCTTTCTTTCTTTCTTTCTTTCTTTCTTTCTTTCTTTCTTTCTCTTCTTTCTTTCTTTCTTTCCTTTCTTTCTTTCTTTCTTTCTTTCTTTCTTTTTTCTTTCTTCTTTCTTTCTTCTTTCTTTCTTTCTTTCTTTCTTCTTTCTTTCTTTCTTTCTTCTTCTTCTTTCTTTCTTTCTTTCTTCTTTCTTTCTTTCTTTCTTTCTTTCTTTCTTTCTTTCTTCTTTCCTTTCTTTCTTTCTTTCTTCTCTCTCTTTTCTTTTGTTTTTTTTCTTTCCTTACTCCTCTTCCTCTTCCTCCTCCTGCCCTCCTCTTCTTCCTCTCCATCCTTCATTTCCTCCTCTTCCTTAAGTACAAATCTCCTAAACCTCAGTAAATTGGAGTTGGGTGCTTGATTTCAGATACCTACCAGGTCACATTTGTCTCAAATAATCTCCTTAAGATCAGACTATACCCAATTGTCACAATTTTCTTCATGAGGAACTGAAGTCTCAAATCACATTTCATTCCAGACTAAGAGACCCAGTGCAATGTACAGTTAGAATAGGCTCTAAAATTACATATGTTCATAGGCGTGTGGAATTGTCAAGAAAAGCCATACTTTGCTGAGTTGTGATTTCCAGATATGCTCCATTTAAAGGTAGTTTCATTTTGTAAGATTTATAATTCTGACAAGGAGCTCCTATAAAATGGTAGTAAGTGCATTACCAGCCAAGTCTGGAAAGCAGGCTGCATCATTTCTCCATTCAATTTTTACTGAAATATTCAGTTTATGCAAATCTCTTTCTTGCTATGTAATGAAGGGGTTCAATAGAGTGGGTGAAGATTTGAGAAATAATGTAAGGCTGTCATACTATAATGAAAATTAGTGAGATCAAGACTTTTTTGAAGGCTATCCTCCCAAGCTTTATTTCAAACCCCTAATGCTCTTATTTTCACTAAAATGCTCTTATTTTCCACTAAAATCAAGCTGGACTACTTCTTGTTTCCTAAGCATGTTTAATATTTCCTACTTCCAACTTTTTTGTTCTTATTGCCTCCCTGCCATTTTTTGTTGTAGAAAATTTACTTCTTGTCTGGTCCAAATATCCATTTATTCACAAAAACATCAATATGAGGGCCACATAGGTCCATATG